>NC_085926.1:84642500-84775000 GCF_029289425.2 Pan paniscus | reverse complement strand
AGAAATAACTAATGTAGATGACGGGTTGATGGGTGCAGCAAACCACCATGGCACGTGTATATCTATGTAACAAACCTGCACATTCTGCACCTGTATCCCAGAACTTAAAGTATAATTAAAAAAAAAAAAAGAAAAAAATGATGTCAATTCCCAAAGATTAGTATAACCTTCCCTCTTCTGATCCTTGCTTTCAAGGTCTTAGAATAAATAAGATAGGCTGGCAAGACATAAAGAATGTTCACTCTGTCACATACTCTTCTAATTCAACATTTGCTTTTTCTTTCTTTTACTCTGAGACGGAATGACAAACATAAATAAGATAGTATATGATTTTCTGGTCACAGACTGGTAGGATCCCCAATGTTTATCCTAGTACGTTATATATTGTTTTTTTCTTCCTTTTTCCTCATACTGCATCAGTACTTTAGAAGTAGGGTAAAATTAAACAAATAGAAAGTGAACACTAATTTGTAATTGGTTGTGTGAATGTCCTTCAGTTCATTGCATCACATTCTACTTTTTTTTTCATTCAGCAAATATTATTAAAGTATTAATGATAGACTGGATTAAGAAAATGTGGCACATATACACCATGGACTACTATGCAGCCATAAAAAAGGATGAGTTCATGTCCTTTGTAGGGACAAGGATGAAGCTGGAAACCATCATTCTCAGCAAACTATTGCAAGGACAAAAAAACAAACACCGCATGTTCTCACTCATAGGTGGGAACTGAACAATGAGAACACATGGACACAGGAAGGGGAACATCACACACTGGGGCCTGTTGTGGGGTGGGGGGAGGGGGGAGGGATAGCATTAGGAGATATACCTAATGTTAAATGATGTGTTAATGGGTGCAGCTCACCAACATGGCACATGTATACATATGTAACTAACCTGCACGTTGTGCACATGTACCCTAAAACTTAAAGTATAATAATAAAAAAAAGTATGAATATATGTCTGATGTAGAAATAGATCCTGGGGACTTGTAGTCTCCAAAACTTGCCAGGTTTTGCTTTCATGAAGTTCTCAGTTTAGTGAAAATGACAAAGTTATATTCAGGAGTCATAACCATATGTAAAAAGTGCCAATAGAGATGACTATGTACTTTGTACAATAGAGATGAATAATTTTAGATATGAATATTCATTCAGTGAAGTCGAGGAAGACTTCTTAAATGATAATTGAATTGAGATCTGAAAAATGCATAGAATTACTAGTTGTAAGTGAGGAGAAAACAGCAATCATTTCATTCAGTATATGCAAAGACCATGTGACAACAGTGAGCTTAGCTTAAAAGAGATTAGCAGAAAGCCATAGTGGCTGAAGTCACGTGTGCAAAAGTGAAAGTTGTATAAGATCTGGACAAGCTGACCTGGAATTGACATTTCAAGGCTTTTCTGACATTTTTAAGAGTCTTGTACATTATCCTAAGCTAAATGGAACTCCTTAAAAGGAGGATGCAAGTTGGACAGTTATGCAGTAAATGCACCCTCTAGGTGAGAGATAAAGCTGACAATACAGCTATGTTAGTAGGAATTTTTGTTTTCTAAGAAAGCATGGCATTTTGAACAGAAATATATTCTAAACAAGGAACGTAGTTCTCAGCTATTGGTTCTGGGTTTGGTTCTATAGGTAAGAAACAATATTATTTACTTTTTGAAACTAGGATGGTTTTGAGAGAACTGACCGTAATAAATACTTCTGCCAGGATCACAGACAAAAACTGACAGTTTCCTTGGCAACTTGAGAAACATGGCCTTGCCACCAGAACAGATTCCAAGGAAGGTCTCTAATTAAGTGATAAAGACTTAAAAAACATGAATTGCTTGAAATCTTTGCTGGTGAAGAGTCTTATATCATGTAAAGAATTCACTGGTATGAATTCACTGGTATTCACTGGTGGCTTTTAGTCTCTGACTTGACATCAGAGCATCAGTGATTTTTATTTGCCATTAGCTAATGTTTTATCATAGGTCTGTCCTTGGGAAAGCTTGTGTGAATCATTGCAGTACTATACAGGCATTTTCTAGTCAATCTCTTTGTTTTTGCGGGTATCATGAGAAATTGGCTTTGGCTACCATGGCTCATAGGGTAAATATCTATTATTAAACATGTGATCTCTTGACTCTGATCAGAGTAACTGATGGTCGGTGAGCCCTCTAAAAAGTCCATTTGGGGTCAAGTTCAGAAATGTTGCAAGGCAGTTTTTTGGAAATATTTTGTTCAATGGCACAAGAAAGCAGAGGTCATGTGTTCAGTGCACAGGGTAGACCCAGGAAAGATTTAGACAGTCATTAAACGTTCAGGGTTTGAGAATTTCTGAGCAATGTTTTGCTTCTTTTCATTTCCTCTTTAAATTTGATTTTATTTGTATGCACTTTTTTTAAATTTAGAGGGCTGGTTTCCTATCTTTTCCATCCAAAAGAATTGTGCATATGAAAAAAACCTTTAGAGTAATTCACTCATAAACCCTGAAAACATTCTTAAAGGGGGTGGGCAACAAAGTTGGGGGATACTTTGATTCCACTTTCCATTCTATAAACAGCCAGCAGACTATGGGGTGGAAGAAATTGCACTTGCACTTGTAGTAAGCAGGAATCATTTGATTAAAAGTGGAAAACAAACAACAAAGAGTCGTAGCCAAAAGGAGGGTTAAGAACCCATTGCACTTTATTGCACAGAACAATTGACTTTCTGCTTTTATGCATCAGTCACGTGAGCTTGTTCAATAGCTGGTCCTGAGAGATGGACACTCTCTGTATGTGCTGACAAAACCAGGTTTATGTATCTGCAGTACTGAAGGGCAGAACTTTGACCACAGCAAATTCGTTAAAGTAATGAATGCCACCCTGGAGGACTTCTCTTGGCTCTCTTGCTAGCCTAACACAGGAAACCTAACCTTTGTGCATTACTATTCAAGCAGGTTTAATTCCTGCTTGATATTAGGGGTTCACTTTTGGGAGGTTCCATTGATCTGGATAGACATTGGCACATTTGAATAAAAAGTGTAGCATTACCCTTTACTTATTAATAATGTCCTATGTTATCATAAATGAAGTTGAACCAAAGTAAGAATTGGAATTTTAGTGATTGTCAGGTGCGATATTTTAAATACAGAGCTGATGACTGACATTTGAAGAATTCACTCTCTCAAAATCTATGAGAGTAGTTGTGAGAATTTATTTTTCAGGATTAAGATAGTTGCAGTAATGATATGTATAATTAACTAGAAATATGACAGAAGGTGAATGAGTGGGACTATGTTGAATCAAAGAAAGAAAATGGAATTTGAATAAGGTAAAAGGAAAATAAAAAATAACCTGGGATTTTTAAAAGTGTATATTTCGTGTAAGTAAATATATATATGTGTGTGTGTGTAAGTATATTAGTCAATTCTTGCACTGCTATAAAGAACTACACTGCTATAAAGACTATTTATAGTAATTTATAAAGAAAAGAGTTTAGTTGTCTCACAGTTCTGCAGGCTGCACAGGAAGCATGGCAGCATCTGCTTCTGGGCAGGCCTCAGGGAACTTTTACTCATTGTGGAAGGCAAAGTGGAGCAGGTGTCTTACATGGCAGGAGCAAGACCAAGGGGTGGGGGGTGGTTGTAAATACTTTAAAACAACCAGATCTCATATAACTCACTCTTTCACTATCATGAGAATAGCTCTGAGGGAATGGTGTTAATCCATCCATGAGAACTCTGCCCCCATGATTCAATTACCTCCCACGAGGCCCCACCTCCAACACTGGAGGGTACAATTCAGCTTGAGATTTAGTGGGCACACAGACCCAAACCATATCATTCCACCCCTGGCCCCTCCAAATCTCATGTTTTTCTCACACTGCCAAATGTAAGTATCTCTTTTCAATGGTCTCAAACCTCGCAACGTCTTAATTCATTCCAATATTAACTCCAAAGTCTAAAGTCCAAAGTCTCATCTGAGACAAAGCAAATCTCTTTCACCTATGAACCTATAAAATCGACAACTAGTTGCTTCCAAGATGCAATGGGGGTTAACAAGCTTTGAGTAAATACTCTTGCTCCAAAAGGGAGGCATTAGCCGAAAGAGAAGGGCTACAGGCCCCATGAAAGTCCTAAATTTAGTAGAGTAGTCATTAAATCTTAAAGCTCCAAAAACAGTCTCCTTTGACTCTGTCTCCCACATCTAGGGCACATTGATGAAAGGACTTGGATCCCAAAGTTTTGGGCAGCTCTGCCCCATGGCTTTCCAGGGTTCAGCCTCTGTGGCTGCTCTAAAGGGTTGGCATTGACTGCCTGCCATTCTTTGAGGCTGAGGGTGCAAGAGCTGCTGGTGGATCTACCACTCTGTGGTCTGGAGGATGGTGGCTCTCTTCTCACAGCTCCACTAGGCAACACCCCAGTGGTCATTCTGTGTGGGAGCTCCAACCCTACATTTCCCCTCTGCACTGCCCTAGTAGAGATTCTCCATGAGGTCTCCACCCCTGCAGCAGACATTCGCCTGGACATCCAGGCTTTTCCATATATTCTCCAAAATCTAGGCAGAGACTCCCAAATCTCAACTCTTGCACTCTATGCACCTGCAGGATTAATACCATGTGGGTGCTGTGAAGGTTTACTGCTTGCACCCTCTGAAACAGCAGCAAGAACTGTACCTGGGCCCCTTTTAGCCATGGCTGGATTTGGAGTGGCTGGGGTACAGGGAGGAGTGTCCAGAGGCTATGTAGGGCAGTATGGGGTGATAGGAACCAGAGCTTGACCCAGGAAACCATTCTGTCTTCCTAGGCTTTGAGGTCTATGATGGGAGGGGCTGCCACAAAGGTCCCTGAAATTCCTTCAAGGCTTTTCTCCAATATCTTGGCTATCAGCATTTGGATCCTCTTTACTTATGCAAATTTATTTAGCCTGGTTGAATTCCTCCCCTGAAAATGGGGTTTTCTTTCACATGCTGGGCTACAAATTTTCCAAAGTTGTGTGGTCTCCGTCCCTTTTAAATATAAGTTCCAGTTTTACATCATTGTTTTTGTTGTTGTTGTTCATACATATGGGCATAGCCTGTTAGAGGTAGCTAGGCCACATCTTGACACTTTGCTTAGAAATTGCTTCCACTAGATACCCTAAATGTTCACTCTGAAGTTCAAGGTTCTATAGATCCCTTGGGCAGGGGCACATTGAACCCTGGCTATTTGCTAAAGCATGACAAAAGTGACCTTTGTTCCAGTTCCCAATAAGTTCCTCTTTTCCATCTGTGACCTCCTCAGCCTCTACTTCATTGTTCATATCACTCTCAGCATGTTTGGTCACAACAATTTGACAAGTATCTAGGAAGTTCCAAACTTCCCCTAATCTTTCCACTTTATTCTGATCCCTCCACCCTCTTCCAACCTCTGCCCATTACCCAGTCCCAAAGCTGCTTCCATAATTTCAGCTATCTTTATAGCAATGCCCCACCTCTTGGCACTAATTTTTTATATTAGTTCTTACACTGCATAAAGAAATTCATGTCCTTTGTAGGGACATGGATGAAACTGGAAATCATCATTCTCAGTAAACTATCGCAAGAACAAAAAACCAGACACCGCATATTCTCACTCATAGGTGGGAATTGAACAATGAGAACACGTGGACACAGGAAGGGGAACATCACACTCTGGGGACTGTTGTGGGGTGGGGGGAGGGGGAGGGGATAGCACTTGGAGATATACCTAATGCTAGATGACAAGTTAGTGGGTGCAGCGCACCAGCATGTCACATGTATACAGATGTAACTAACCTGCACATTGTGCACATGTACCCTAAAACTTAAAGTATAAAAAAAAAAAAGAAAGAACCTGAGACGGGGTAATTTATAAAGAAAAGAGGTTTAATTGGCTCATGGTTCTGCAGACGGTACAGAAAGCCTGGCAGCATCTGCTTCTGGGGAGGCCTAAGGAAACTGTTACTCATGGTGGAAGGCAAAGTGGGAGCAGGCATCTTATATTGCAGGAACAGGACCAAGAGAGAGCACAGGGAGGTGCTACACACTTTTAAACAACCAGATCTCATGTTAGCTCACTCATTCACTACCATCAGAACAGCACGGAGAGGATGATGCTCACCCATTCATGAGAACTGTATCACCATAATCCAGTCATTTCCCACCAGGCCCCACCTCTAACACTGAGGATTGCAATTCAACATAAGATTTGGTGGGCACAAAGATCCAAACCATATCAGTAAATATACACAAATATAAACATTCATATACCTATAACTTGTATATTTTTGAGAAAATTTGGATAAATTAAAAACTGTTTAAAAATTTTATGTATCAGTTATGTATAAATTTATTCAAGAATCAAGCCTTCTCATTTGGCTTTAAGCATGGTTACTAATGATAGGTGAAGAAGGTTTTTGATAAGAAAAGTTTTCAATTTGAAAAAAAGATAATAATTATACTTACATGTTTTTCTTCCATTTGCTAATTCCAGATGTTCTTTTAACACCCATATTTTGAGGAAAATCATAAGACTCAAATATTTGGCAGAGAAGCAAAACAGCCAGTATTTGTTCTTCCCCCCTTTAACTCTATATGTCAGTAAAATCTGAATATTTTCTTTTAAACTCTGATCTCTGGAAAAATGCCATTTCTTCCTTCTACTGAGAGATATCAACATTGTCTAAAAAGCAGTAAGTTTTCAGAGAAAACCCTGTGTAGCATCACATATTCTAGAATACGTCAGTCTTATAAAAAATTATCCCATTAGATGCAACTGGGATAACATATAGTTTCTTTTTTATCTCTTCAGTTTTATTGAGGTGTAATTGTCAAAAACTGTATATATTTACAGTTTACAATGTGATGTTTTGATATATGCATACATTGTAAAATGATTACCACAATAAAGCTAATTAACATATTTATCACTGCACATTGTTACTTTTCTATGGTGAGAATATTTGAGATCTACACTCTAAGCAAGTTTTATGTATACAATACATGAAATATTTTCAACTGTAGTCACCTTGTTGTATATCTCCAGAACTTACTCATCCTACATGATTGAAACTTTATACCCTTTAACTAACATCACCCCCCTTCTCCCACCCTCCGACACTGCCTACCACCATTCTACTGTCCTATAAGTTCCAGTTTTTTAGACTGCATATATAAATGACATCATACAGTATTAGTGTTTGGGTGCTTGCTTCATTTCACTTAGCACAGTGTCATTCAGGTTAATCCTCTGATTGCAAATGGTAGGATTTCCATCTTTTTAAAAACTGACTGTCTCACTGTGTGTGTGTGTGTGTGTGCACGTGCATATGTATATGGGATATATATAAACACATTCACACCCTTTCTTCAAAGTATGGACACATATATTGATTCCATATATAATGCTGCAATGAAAATGGAAGTGCAGATATCTCATCAAGATGCTGATTTCATTTCCTTTGGATATATACTCAGAAGTGGGATTGCTGTGTAATATTATAGTTCCATTGTAAATTGTTTTGCATAAATTTAAGGTGTACAAGTGCAGTTTTGCTAAATGGATATATTATGTAATGGTGAAAGTCTGGGCATTTAATGTCACCATCTCCTGGATAATGTACATAGTGTCCATTAAGTAATTGCTCATCCTTTATCTCCCTTCCACCTTCACCTTTCTGTGCACTCTATATCCATATGCACACATTATTTAGCTCCCACTTGTAAGTGAGATCATACAGTATTTGATTTTCTGTTTCTGAGTAGTTTATCTTAAGATATGGCCTCCAGTTCCATTCATGTTGCTGCAAAAGACATGATTTTATTCTTTATTTATGGCTTAATAATATTATATTGTGTATACAGACCAGTTGCTTTATCCATTCATCCATTGATGGATACTTAGGTTGATTCCATATCTTTGCTATTGTAAATAATGCTTCAGTAAACACACAAGTACCAGCATCTTTTTAAAATAATGTGTTTTTTTTTCCTTTGGATAGATACCCAGTAGTGGAATTGTTGGATCCAATTTTAGCTCTATTTTTGTTCTTTGAAAAATCTGTATATTTTGCTATAAAGTTTGTACTAATACTAATTTACATTTCCACAAGCAGTGTAAAGTGTCCCTTTCTCTGCATCCTCTCTAACATCTATTCTTTCTTGACTTTTTAATAATAGTCATACTGATTGGCTTAAGATGATATTTCATTGTGGTTCACTATGTATTTCTCCAGTGATTAGTGATGTTGAGTGTTTTTCTGTATGTTTATCGCTATTGTATGTCTTCTTTTGAAAATTGTCAGTTCATGTCCTTTGCCCACTCTTTTTAGTTTTTTGAGGAACCTTCACACTCTTCTTTACACATTTCTTCATACTCAGAATGTTAGTAAAAATTTACATTTCCATCAACAATCTACAAGAGATCCCTTTGCTCCCCATCCTTGCCAACATTTATCTTACCTTTTTATTTAAAAAAATTTTATTCATTCTAACTGGTATGGTGTTCTATATCATTGTGGTTTTAGTTTACGTATCCTTGGTGATTAGTGACATCGAACATTTTTTTTTCACATACCTGTTGGCCACTCCTATGTCTTCTTCTGAGAAATGTCTATTTAGAATCTTTGCTTGTTTTTAATTGGGTTGTTTTCTTGCTAATGTGTTAAGTTTCTTATAAATTTTGGGCATTAACTACTCATCAGATGTATGGTTCCCAAATGTTTTCTTCCAACTGTATATTATCTCTTACTCTGGTGATTGTTTCCTTTGCTGTGCAGATGCTTTTTCAGTTTGAGAGTCTCGTTTGTCTTTTTCACTTTTGCTGTCTGTGCTTTTCAGGTTATATCCAAAAATTTTTTGTCCAAATCAAGGTCAATAAACTTTTTCCTGTTTTCTTCTAGTAGTTTCAGTTTCACGTCTTATATTTAACCCTTAATTCATTTTGAGTTGATGTTGGGAGATAAGTATCCTATTTTATTCTACTGCATATGTACATCTAGTTTTCTCAACACCAACTACTGAAGAGAATATTCTTTATCCATTGTGTGTCCTTAGCATATTTGTCAAAGACCAGTTAGACTGTAAATGCATGAGTTTATTATTGAGCTTAGCATTCTGTTCCATTGATATATGAGTTTGTTTTTATGCCAATACCACATTGTTTTGATTACTACAGCTTTGTAGTAATACTGTGAAATCAAGTAGTGTTATGCCTCCAGCTTTATTCTATGTGCTTAATATTGCTATGGCTATTGGGGGTCTTCTGTGGTTCAGTGTGAAATTTAGGATTATTTTTTACATTTCTGTAATGAGTGCCATTAAGACTTTGATAGAGTGCATTGAAGTTGTAGATCAGTTTGAGTAGTATGGTCATTTTTAACAATATTAACTATTTTTGATATAAATAGGAGATGTCTTTCCATTTATTTGTCTTCTCTTCAATTTCTTTCATTGATGTTTTATAATTTTCAGTGTACAGTCCTTTCACCTCCTTGGTTAAATTTATTCCTAATTATTTTATTCTTTTTGCTGCTATGGTGAATGGGATTATTTTCTTGATTTCTTTTTCAGATAAGGTATACAATTTCTCCTGATTATTTTTATTATATATATTATGTATTAGTTGTTTCTATCAGTTTACAAATTTTTTATTAGTTCTGACAGATTTTTGGTGTTATCTTTAAGCTTTTCTATATATAACATTATGTCTTCTGCAAATAGAGATAATTTTACTTCCTCCTTTAGAATTTGGATATATTTTGTTTTAATTGCTCTAGCTAGGATTTCTAGTACAACATGCGAAAGAAGTCATGAAAGCGAGTATCTTTGCCTTGTTTCTGATGATAGGAAATTCTTTTAGATATGCACAATTGAGTATAATGTTAGCTGTGGGCTTATCATATATGGCCTTTATTATGTTGAGGTACACTTCTTCTATATCTAAGATATCATGATTTTTTAATCATGAAAATATTTCAGATTTCGTCAAATGCATTTTCTACATTTATTGAAATGGTCATATAATTATTACCCTTCATTCTGCTAATTAAGGTGCTATATCATATTGATTGATTTGTGCATATTGAAACATCTTTTCATTCAAGAGCTAAATCTTACCCGATCATGGCATGTGATCCTTTTAATGTGCTGTTGAGAAAGGTTTGCTAATACCTTGTTGAGGTTTTTCGCACCTATGTTTTTCAGGGTTATTAGCCTGTAATTTTATTTTCTTGTATTCTTCTTCCTGGCTTTAGTATCAGGGTAATGCTAGTCTTATAGAACTAGTTTGTAAGTGTTCATTTCCTTCAATGTTATTGAAATGTTTTAGAACAATTAACATTAATTCTTCTTTAGATGTTTGCTAGAATTTACCAGTGAAGCTATTAAGCCCTCGAATTTTCTTCATTGATTGGGTTTTGAATACTCATTCAATCGCCTTACATTTATTGTTCTTTTCAGAATTTCTGGGTTTTTTATGATTCAGTCTTGTACATTGTATGTTTATAGGAATGTATTCATTTCTCCTACATTATCCAGTTTGTTGGTGTATAATTGTTCATGGTATTTTATTATCCTTTGTATTTCTGTTACACCAATTGGGATGTCTACTGTTTCATTTCTTCATATATTTATTTGTGTCTTCTTTACTTTTTTATTTATCTAAATAAAGATTTCAGAATTTGTATATGTTTTCAAAAGAAGCCAACTCAGTTTCATTATTTTTCCTATAATTTTTAATTTTTTATCTTATTCGATTTCTGCTCTGATCTTTATTATTTTCTTTCTTCTAACAACTTTGATCTTCACTTGTTATTGTTTTTCTAGTTTCCTGAGGTGTATAGTTCTGCTGTTTATTTGAGAGCTTTCTTTTTTCTTAATATATGTGTTTGTTTTCATAAATCTCCCTGTTTGAATCACTTTCACTGTAACCTGTAAGTTCTGCACTGTTGCTTTTCCATTTTCATTTGCTTTGTAATATATTTTATTTTATATTTGGTTTCTTTTGTAACCCATTGTTTAGTCATGTGTGTCTTGTTTAATTTCTACATTTTTGTAAATTTTACAATTTTTCTCTTGCTATTGATTGCTAGTTCCATATAATTGTGGTCTAAAAGCATACTTGATACGATTTCAATCTTAAATTTTTAAAACTTGTTTCCTGACATATGATCTCTCCCAGTGAAGTTATATGTTCATCTGTAAAGAATGCGTATGCTGCAGCAGTTGTAGGGAATCGCCAATATGTGTTTTTTAAGTCCATTATGTCTAAAGTGTTGTTCAAGTTAACTGTTTTCCTTATTTTCTGTATGAATGGTCTGACTGTTGTTGAAATTGGGATATTGAGACTTCCTACTACTATTACTGTCTTTCTATCTAACTTCCCTTAAGTTCTGTTAATACTTTCTTTATATCTTTAGCTGCTCCAATGTTAGGTGCATGTATATCTAAAATTATTGGAGCTTATTGATAAATTGACTCCTTTATATAATGACTTTTTTGTGTCTTATGAAAAATGTTGACTTAAATTCTATTTTGTCTGAAACAGTCATAGCCATTCTGGATCTCTTTTGCTTACTATTTGAATGGGATATCTTTCTCTATTTCTTCACTTTCTGCCTGTGTGTGTCATTAAAACTAAAGTCTTACAGGGAAAATATAGTTGATTTTTTTTTCACCATTCACTCACTCTATTTCTTTTGTTTGAAGAATTTAATCCATTTACATGTAAAGTTATTATTGATAGGTAAGGATTTAATATTTATATTGTATTAATTGGTTTCTGGTTGTTTTGTTGCTTCTCCTCTCTTATTGTCTTCCTTTATGATGAGGTCATTTTCTCTGGTGATATGCTTTGATTACTTACATTTTATCTTTTGTGTATCTATTACAGGTTTTTTCTTTGTGGTTTCCATGAGGCATATGTAAAACATCTTTTAATTGTACATAACCTTAACAGACTGTTGTAAGCTGATAGCAACCTAATGCTGGTCACATTAAAAAAAAATCTCCACTGGGTATGGTGACTAATGGTTGTAATCTCAGCACCTTGGGAGGCTGAAGCAGGAAGATTGCTAAAGGCCAGGGTTTGAGACCAGCCTGGGCAACATAGTGAGACCCTATTTTTACAAAAAAGAAAGTTAGCCAGTCATGGTGATACACTCCTTCTTTGGTCCTAGCTACTTAGGAGACAGGGTCACCTTAGCCCAGAAGTTGAATGCTGCAGTGAGTTATAATTGTGCCACTGCACTCCAGCCTGAGAAACAGAATGCAGCCCTGTCTCAAAGTAGACAAAAACAAACTCAACATTTTTACCCTTCCCTACCCTCACATTTTATATTTTTGATTTCACAACTCATGTATTTTTCTTTTTTTTTTTATTATACTTTAAGTTTTAGGGTACATGTGCACATTGTGCAGGTTAGTTACATATGTATACATGTGCCATGCTGGTGCGCTGCACCCACTAACTCGTCATCTAGCATTAGGTATATCTCCCAATGCTATCCCTCCCCCCTCCCCCACACAATTCATGTATTTTTCTATGGTGTCTTCTTTATCAAGTTATGTAGCTATTATTCTTTTCAGTAGTTTTATCTTTTAACCTTTATGCTAAGGATATAACTAACTTATACACCACTATTACAGTATTAGAATATTCTGAATTTGACTATGTACTTTTACCAGTGAGTTTTGTACTTTAGTATAAAAGTTTTTAGTTTTCTAGTTAGCATTCTTTTTTGTTTTTTTGAGGCCAAGTCTCACTCTGTTGTCAGGCTGGAGTGCAGTGGCATGATCTTGACTCACTGCAACCTCCATCTTCCAGGTTCAAGTGATTCTCCTGCCTCGACCTCCTGAGTAGCTGGGACTACAGGTATGCACCACCAGACCCAGCAAATTTTTTTGTATTTTTAGTAGAGACGGGGTTTCACCATGTTGGCCAGGATGGTCGCAGTCTCCTGACATCGTGATCTGCCTGCCTCAGCCTCCCAAAGTGCTGGGATTACAGGCATTAGCCACTGCACCTGGCACCTAGTTAGCATTTTTTTCATTCGTTTTGTTGAAAAAAAACTTATTTACTATTTGTAAGGTAGGTCTGGTGGTAATGAACTCCTTCAGCTCTTGGTGGTCTGGGAAAGCCTTTATCTGTCCTTCATTTCAGAAGGACAGATTTGCTGTGTAACATATTCTTGGTTGACGCTTTTTTTTTTTTAACCTTCAGCATTTTAGATATATCATCCCATTATCTGTGGCCTTTAAAATGTCTGCTGAGAAAACCACTGTTAGTCTTATTGGAACTCCTTTACATGTCATTTGCATCTTTTGTATTTCTGCTTTCAGGATCCTGTCTTTGTCTTTGACTTTATTGTTGTTATTGTTATTATTATTATTATTGAAACAGTGTCTTGCTCTGTTGCCCATGTTGGAGTGCAGTGACAAAATCTTGGCTCACTGCAACCTCTGCCTCTTAGGTTCAAGCAATTTTCGTACGTCAGCCTCCTGGGTAGTTGTGATTACAAGTTTGCACCACTATGCCAGCTAATTTTTTATTGTTGTTGTTGTATTTTTAGTAGAGACATGGTCTTGCCATATTGGCCAGGTTGGTCTCGAACTCCTGGCCTCAAATGATCTGCCTGCCTCAGCCTCCCAAAGTGCTGGGATTACAGGCATGAGCCACCACACCCAGCCTGTCTTTGGCTTTAGACAGTCTGATTATAAATTGTCTTGCTATGGTCTTGTTTGAATTGAATATAATTGGAGACTTTTGACCTTTCTGTATCTGAATACTTATGTGTTTCCCCACATTTGCAAAGTTTTCTTCTAGTGTTTACTTAAATAAATTTTCTGGCTTTTTTTCTTTGTCTTCTCCTCCTTATACTCTTATAATTTAAAATTTTGCTCTTTTGATTCTGTCTCAGAAATCTCATAAGCAGTTATTATTCATTTTTATTCATTTTGCTGGCTTAGAACTGAGGTTCAATGGGTAGGTTGCATACCGGGACAATGGGCTAGACTTGGAACCCGGTTCCATAGGGATAGGCCTGGAGCATGGATCTGTGGGGTAAAGCCTGGCACTGGGGTCTACTGTTTTAGGCCTCAACCCTTGGTCCACTGGAGTAGACTTGAACCCTGGAAATCTCTGAGCCTGGAGCCATGGAGACTGGCCTGATACTAGAGTGGGCCTGCCATATTATTTCATAAGAACAGTTCTGACCATGAGTCCACATTCTGGCCTGGTGCTGAGGTCCACAGTCACGGGCTTTGTGTCTGGGACCATGAGTTAAGTCTGTGTCCTGGCGGTATGGTTTTGCTCTGTGCCCTGACCCACATCTCATCTTCAATTATAATTCCCATAATTCCCATGTGTCAAATGAGGGACCTGGTGGGAGGTGACTGGATCGTGGGAGTGGTTTTCCCCATGGACTTCTTGTGATAGTGAGTTCCCACAAGATCTGATGTTTTATAAGTGGCAGTTTCCCCTTCTCTCTCTCACCTGCTGCCATGTAAGACGTGCCTTGCTTTTCCTTTGTCCAGTGTCATGATGGTAAGTTTCCTGAGACCAACCCCAGCCATGTGTAACTGTGAGTCAATTAAACCTCCTTTTCTTTTTTTAAATAAATTACCCAGTCTCAGACAGTTATTTTTAGAAGTGTGGAAATGAATTAATACACCTGGGGTCCATGGTGGTGGGTATGGAGCCTGAGTTTTTGGGAACTGGCTAGGTGCTGTGGTCTACTGGGGCAGAGCTGGTCCCTGGGTTCACTGGAGCTTGGGGCTGTGGTGGTAGTACTGGAGCTTGGAGATGTAGGGGTTGGCATGAACAGGCAGTTCTTTAAATTATATAATAGTGCATTCTCACACTGCTAATAAAGACATACCCGAGGCTGGGTATTTATAAAGAAAAAGAGATTTCTTGGACTCACAGTTCCATGTGGCTGGGGATGCCTCACCATCATGGCAGAAGGTGATAGTCATGTCTCACAGCACAGCAGGCAACAGAGAGAATGAGAACCAAGCAAAAGTGTTTCCCCTTATAAAGACCTCAGATCTTGTGAAACCTCTTCACTTCCATGAGAACAGTATGGGAGAAACTGCCCCCATGATTCAATTATCTTTCACTGGGTCCTTCCCGTAATATGTAGAAATTATGAGAGCTACAATTCAAGATGAGATTTGGGTGAGGACACAGCCAAACCATATTACTGTATTACTTTGATCCTAAATTGTTTAAAGAAAACTCTAGCTTAAGTCTCAGAAGGCTTTTGCTTCACGTTTTTCACTATACTGAGAACATTAGATATACTACAGAACATTCCCTCAAGAGCATCGCTCCTAGTAGGAGTTTGGGTATTACATATACCCCATGGTCAGTTAACTACTAGTAAACAGATATCCCCTGGTGAGAGCGCTTAAAGAGAGAATGGCTTTTTTAAAAAATTTTCCACATTAACATAGAAAATCTGGAAGCATATGAACATCAGTGATCAAGGGAACTAGGATAGGTGACTTTGGGAGACGGAAAAGTTGACCACATCTTAGTGATAAGAGCAGTAACAATAACCATACGAATGACACTGGCAGTACTCTTTTCTGAAACTCTATTATATCTGGCAATGCATTCAGCATTTTAATACTACATCTTATAATCCTCACTGGAAACATATGAGCTAAGTATTATTATTTGCAGTGTAAAAACAAGAAAGCTGGGCATTAAGTAAATTTAATGCTTTTCTGAAATTACAGTCATAGCCAAATTGAATAAATGTCAGATCTTAGATTTGAATTCAGCTGAGTCTGATCCCAAAGTCTTTTGTATTGGTTTTAGGTCATGGACTCTAGCATTGTAAAGGCTAGAGAATAGGTAAATCTTATCATTTAATATTTGGCATAAATTTGAGTTGAGCAAACCAAAATCAATATACCATTTGTATACGGTTTGTATGCGTAAATACCTAGAAGTAATTCCATATCTTTGATAGTGCGAATAGTTCAGTGATCAACATGAGTGCATATGTCCTGTTGGTAGAATGATTTATATTCTTAAAGGCACATGCACTTGTATGTTCATCACTATACTATTAACAATAGCAAAGACATGGAATCAACCCAGGTGCTCCTCAATGGTAGATAGGATAAAGAAAATGTGGTATATACACCATGGGATACCATGCAACCATAAATAGAATAAAATCATGTCCTTTGCAGTAACATGAATGAAGTGGGAGGCCACAATCCTATGCAAATTAATGCAGGAACATAAAACCAAAAGTGAGAGCTAAACATTGAGCACACAAGGACATAAATATGGAAACAATAGACACTGCGTAATGCTGGAGGGTAGAAGGAAGGGAAGTGGGTTAAAAACTTCTTATCAGATATACATTCACTAGCTGGGTGACAGGATCTAAATCTCAGCATCACACAATATCCCCAGGTAACAAATCTGCACATATGCCCCTCTATCTAAAATAAAAGTTGAAATTAAAAAAAATAGAGAATCAGATATGTATGTGTACATAACATATGTAATTTGGTTTTGATAGCCACTGCCAAGTTGCCCATTAAAAAATATGTATCATTCGCCGGGCGTGGTGGATCACGCCTGTAATCCCAGCACTTTGGGAGGCTGAGGCGGGTGGATTACAAGTTCAGGAGATCGAGACCATACTGGCTAACACGGTGAAACCCCATCTCTACTAAAAATATAGAAACAAAATTAGCCGGGCGTGGTGGCGGGCGCCTGTAGTCCCGGCTACTGGGGAGGCTGAGGCAGGAGAATGGCGTGAACCCGGGAGGCGGAGCTTGCAGTGAGCGCCTGCACTCCAGCCTGGGTGACAGAGCGAGACTCCGTCTGAAAAAAAAAAAAAAAGTATCATTCTTAAAAGTATTGACATATGAGCTGATAAAGACATATTTAATTTATTTAATTCTAGTTAAAAATAAAACAAAACTTGGAATAGAAACTTTCAGAGTATCTATTATATTTGAATTTCACATAAAAAAATAAGAGCGCAAAAGGTAACAGAAATGTGCTATGGAAGGTCAGCAACAAAGCTATGATATAAAAAAAAAATTTCATGAGACATTTTCAGTACTTTAAAGATACATTTATGCTAATTAGAGTCCAAGCTAAAATTTGATTTTCACAATTAAATATTACTAAGTAATCACAATAAGTCAGCGTCTTTGGACAATTTGTATTTTACATTATAATATAAAATATGATTTATTAAAATTGTAGAATATTGCAGTGTTTAAGAACAAAAGGTCTGGATTCTACTTGCCTATGTTCAAATAAAGGCTTTGGCAGCAGAAGCAAATGAATAGTTTGTCTAAACCTCAGCTTTACAGTTTAGTGAGTGGTGACTAACAACTGCATTTAGCTCATAAGATTGTTTCAAGTATTTAATAGCATAAGCACTTGCTCTCACAATTGGTACATGTTAAATGCTTGATACAATTTGTGTTTTTATAATTATACTGTAGCTTGTTTATATAATGAAGCTTACCTGCTTTTCATGCCCCACAATTAATGTATTTATCTGTATTTGCAATGTAGTCTTCTACCTTCTGATATCTCACATTTTTATGTTCTTAACTACAAAATGTATTTCTATGACTTTCTTTTCTACCCTCAATGGCCTTTCTGTCTTTTCAGTACACAAACACCTACTCATTCTTTTTAAAAAAATCAATATATGCTATACCAACTCTCTTTGCTACTTTAATTGGCACTTAAAGAAATTTTCATATAATTCAATACATCTTAAACTCTTTTCTGTTTTATTTTTTCAATTCATTAATTGAGGCTAGAAGACATGTTGCAAGTATAAAAGAATGGAAACATTTTAAATAATGAGAAATTGAATTCTTTGAACTTAAAAAACAGTACCAAAGTTTGAATAAACAAATAGGAAATAATGAGCAAAAACATCTGTAGCATGCTTAATTTGTGCCAGGTAATATAAGCACTTTACACCATTGTTCCTTAATTGATGCTCTCTGATGCAGGTTATTTTGTTATTGACATTTAATAGATGAGGAAACGGAGGCATAGAATCAGTCTCAGGTGCAACTTCTTGGTAATGCCTAACCTACATCATCTAAATCTGGCTCAGTTTTAGTTTCTTCTCCTATGTGGGTACAATATTGTACTTAAATCAATTATGGTAGCTATTTAGAAAATCAAACCTTGTCAGGATGGAAAAATTACTCAGTAAAGAATTCCTTTCTTCTTGATTGGTTAAGGCCAAAGAAAGAAAATATCCAAGCTCTTTTCCATGGTCTTTTGCAATAGGTAAATTAATTTAGGTAACCAAAATGGTAGATAGCTTGAAGAGCTAGAGGATGGGATAGAATATATTATTTTCCAGCTTTACCTAGTCTAAAGTTTATTCTGACATAAGACCTGCTATATCTAAATTTAAAAGGTTGTTTATAGATGACTTACTAAAAGTCTATGAGTAATCTGAAATAAATTATTATTATTATTATTATTTTTAGATGGAGTCTCACTCTATCACCCAGGCTGGAGGACAGTGGCGCTACCTCAGCTCCCTGCAACCTCCACCTCCCAGGTTCAATCAATTCTCTTGCCTCTGCCTCCCCAGTTGCTGGTATTACAGGCACCCACCACCATGCCTGGCTAATTTTTGTATTTTTAGTAGAGATGTGATTTCACCATGTTGGCCAGTCTGGTCTCAAACTCCTGACCTCAGGTGATCCACTGGCCTCAGCCTTCCAAAATGCTGGGATTACAGGCTTGAGCCACTGCACCCGGCCTGAAGTACACTTCTAAATCTGACGTATTTTTGTATTTCTGTATTCCACATCTGTATGTAGAAAGAGTGAAAGAAAGCTAGCACCAATGAGCACTAGCCAAGATGATGCCTGTCACCAAAATTCTTAAAAGACGAATCTATAGCCATAGCCAAATATTCTATAGTGTACAGCAAATTGATTTATCCTAGATGAAATCCCATAGAAGAATATTGTGCCATGATTTTTATTAAATCCTGTTTGTGGTATTGTCCTATATTCTTACAGAAGTGTGTGTCATATGGGAAGTATGATTCTCTTATGAAATTTAATAAAGTATGCTATCCGTAAAGCACATAAATACTAAAATAGAGTCAAACAAAAAAACACCTTTAATGTGGTGATACTGGTAGAAATTATTGTACAGAATGAGAGTTTCTTTTAATATTAAATTAACATAATTAAATTTATTATTATTGGCTTGAAAAGCAGCGAATATGATGGGATGATCTTTCAGTGTTTTAGTATATGAAAACAGAGCCAGCAACAAGTATTGTAGGCAAAAATGAAATTGTCAGCAACTACTTTAACAGTTTTTCAGAACTCAGATAATGAAATGCAATTGTGGAGCTGTATCCATTTGTGGCAGTACACTGCCATGTGGAACACAGGTCTTGTTATTTAAACCAGTCACTTTACATGGATAATTCAATGTTAAAAATGCCGTTTATTTAGTTTCTTCACATCATGTAGTGAACAGAGTCACAAGAAATTATATTATTTTGCAGAAATATTCTAAGGATTTTTTTTGTATCTTTGATGCCTAATTCACTGTCATTTTTACAAAAGTAAAAATACCTGGCTGGAAAATCAAGAAAAAATTCAATGAACTTTATGTAGCATTTATGTTGAAGTGTTTCTTAGTTTCTAGGGTTTTGTGTCAATATTGGGAATGTGCACTTGCTTACTGATGTATGTAATTCTATTATGCATGAGTTTTGATGGTTTTAAAATTGCCAAAACTAAGTTAAATTGGCAAAATTATAAAGTCATTATAGTTGTTACCTTTAACACTGTGACTTTCTCCAGTATTCCTTATTTCTTCAATCTGTACTACTACTTTCTGCTTTTGACCTCCGAGAAAATCAAACCATTTGCAATAGCAGTCTCTCCTGTTGGGGAAAATCAAAGCTATACAACAAATACATAATTTCTTTTAATCTGATTGTTACTACTCTTTGTCCTTCTGCATCACTGGCCTATGTGATGGCAAAAGAGAGTTTTTTAGTCTCTGTCTTTATCTCTTATCTCTCTAACACTGAAATTCCACCTCTAGGTAGAAAATATGGTTCTGATTCAGTTGTAGTGCATTTTCAAATATAAATGATATATTACTAGTTTTTCCTCTAACAATTCTGTTATTTAAAAATTTTTGTGCAATAATTCTCCTTCCAATTCCCACCTTGTTTCTTTGCTTCTTAATTGTTTTGTTATAATGCAATATCACATGACAGATAATAGAAAATGATGAATGTTAGAGCTTTTTGCAACATAATATTTTACTAATACAAATATTGATTGTGTATTAAATTATTCAAAATTAACTAGAGAAAATATCTGTTTACAATAGACAGTCATGCACTGCAAAATGAGATTTTGATCAATGAAAGATCGTATATATGATGATGGTATAAGATTATAATGCCATATTTTTACTGTACCTTTTCTGTGTTTAGATATGTTTAAATACACAAATACTTAACACTGTGTGAAAATTGCGTACAGTTTTTTGTACAGTAACATGTTGTATAGGCTTGTAGCCTAGGAGCAATCAGCTATATCACATAGCCTAGGTGTGTAGTAGGCTGTGCTCTCTAGGTTTATGTAAGTATACTCTATTATGTACTCACAATGACAATATCGCCTAATGAAACATTTATTGGAATGTTTCTCTGTTAAGTCATGTGTGACTGTAAACCTCATGAGAAAAAGGTAACTTTATTATTTTTTTTGACACTATCTAGATAAGTTTTCAAAATTGACAAGTCTTCACCACAGGGATAGATACTTTTAATATACTTCCTCTTATATTTGTATCTAAGAGGATACAAATGAGACACCACTGTACCTCATTCCATCCTTTCTTTCTACGTTTATTTTTTAGAAGCATAAATTCTGATATTTTTCCATTGGCTTGCTAGTTTTTCTTCATAAACTATCATCTCTTATGGTATTCCTTATGATATCTTGATCTTATAAATTATGTACCCTTGTAACAAACCAGTGGATTTGAAAGTAATCAAAAAGCATTTTTGGGGTAGTTTTCTAGCAGTTATAAATATCATGCTCCCATAAGCAAAACGTGAAAGCCATATTGTTTCTCCTGTGCCTTAATTCACTTTTCTTTATATTTTCTTGATTCCAATGAAATGTAATATAAAATGTGACTTTATTAGAACACCTCACCTATGGAATATGTTTTTGTGAAAGTATAGTTATGTTAACTTGTCTTGTATTGCATCTTGTAAAGCAGAACAAGTTTGTGATAAGTCTTCAGGGGAAAAAACAAAACTTTAAAAGCAATTTTTGCAGATATTAAAATATTACATATTCAAATTCCAGATTAGATTATTTTATCTATTTTCATATTATTATAAGACATTCTAGATATTTATTTTAAAAGCCCCTAAATTGATGACTTCTTATTACACAAATACAGATACTACTTAGACAAGTCTTTTTAGTTTTCTATTTATTTATTTAAATGAAAGAGATTTTATAGGAGTGGGTGAGAGAATGGGAGATTAGACAAAAGTGTTCAAAAAGAAAAGTCCATTCCTTCACATTATCTACTATTTAAGTCAGAAAGTTTATAATACCAATCACAAGTTGCAGTGTTGACTGGCATTACTCACTGCTAATGACAAAGTCTTTTCTTGACCAAATTTCAGTTTGGCTCTTTGAAGCCCTCTTTTCAACCAGGCCTTTACCTTCACCCATCATGTCTTTGACCTCCTCAGCCCAGTTTTAGCAGAGAGTCCTGCTATATCAACCCGCTAGTCTTGGTGTCTGATCACCCTTGGTGTCTGATCAAGTTCCTTATCCCTTACCTTTGATGTATAAGTTTTGGCTTGCTTTTAGAAGGAAAGCTATCAAAAAGTGGGCGAAGGATATGAACAGACACTTCTCAAAAGAAGACATTTATGCAGCCAAAAAACACATGAAAAAATGCTCATCATCACTGGCCATCAGAGAAATGCAAATCAAAACCACAATCAGATACCATCTCACACCAGTTAGAATGGCAAACACTAAAAAGTCAGGAAACAACAGGTGCTGGAGAGGATGTGGAGAAATAGGAACACTTTTACACTGTTGGTGGGACTGTAAACTAGTTCAACCGTTGTGGAAGTCAGTGTGGTTATTCCTCAGGGATCTAGAACTAGAAATACCATTTGACCCAGCCATCCCATTACTGGGTATATACCCAAAGGACTATAAATCATGCTGCTATAAAGACACATGCACACGTATGTTTATTATGGCATTATTCACAATAGCAAAGACTTGGAACCAACCCAAATGTCCAACAATGGTAGAGTGGATTAAGAAAAAGTGGCACATATACACCATGGAATACTATGCAGCCATAAAAAATGAAGAGTTCATGTCCTTTGTAGGGACATGGATGAAATTGGAAATCGTCATTCTCAGTAAACTATCGCAAGAACAAAAAACCAAACACTGCATATTCTCACTCATAGGTGGGAATTGAACAATGAGATCACATGGACACAGGAAGGGGAACATCACATTCTGGGGACTGTTGTGGGGTGGGGGGAGGGAGGAGGGATAGCACTGGGAGATATACCTAATGCTAGATGACGAGTTAGTGGGTGCAGCGCACCAGCATGGCACATGTATACATATGTAACTAACTTGCACAATGTGCACATGTACCCTAAAACTTAAAGTATAATAATAATTTAAAAAAAGAAGGAAAACTATTAGGTGAGTTTGGTAAAAATCCCCTTACCTTTCATATCGCCTCTTAGTGATTCTTCATCCACTGCCCCCTTCACCCTGCTCCTTGGCTATAAATCCCCACTTGTCATTGTTATATTCATAGTTGAGCCCTATCGCTCTCCCTTATTGCAACTCGCATTGCAATAATACTGAATAAAGTCTTTACGGTTTTTAACAAGTGTCAGAATGATCTTTCTTTAACACTAAGTTTATACTAATTGTGTTAGTGAGGGTTTTCTTGCTGGAATGAACAAATTCCATACATGTACTATAATCCTAAAGATATATTTCCAGTTCAAGCAAATCTATTGCAGATTTCCTTGATCAGGTGCATTATTGGCAACCTTGTTCCAGGCAGTAACCTCAAAGTCTGTGCTCTTTCCCTCTCCTGGCTCTTCATATCTTAGCCCTTCATGTCCAGCTGTGTGAGTAAGGAGAGCATATGGGAGACTGTGAAGGACATTATTGGGTGTAGCATGAATGTGGCATGAATCATTTTCACCAGCACCTCACTGGTCAGAAATCAGCTTCAAGGTATCATCTAGACACACAGGAACTGAGAAATGTAATAATTTTGCTTATCCAAATGGGAAATAATTCTTTTTTTCAAAACATATTGTGGAAGGACTGGTTGGTACTTGTTTGGACCTGGGCATGCTTTGCTAAGTAATCCTCCCTTAGCCATATCATATACAATTAGATCGATTGGAGAGTTTATTTAAAATAGTTTTTTTTTTTTCCTAAGAACATGTAGGCAATGTGCTGAGTTGATTTCCCGTTTCTCATACAGGTTACTGATGGATCCGTCCTAAATGCCATCCATCTCAAGGTAGAGGCCCACAGAAGTCAATGTATCTTCAAGATGGGAGTACCTGGAGATGGCTGTAGAGACCATGTAGCAGGAAGTGGTGACAGAGAAGAGCTGGGCCTCTGGTACCAACACACTTCCCCCCTGTTACAGCTATGCGGGCTGATAGTGAGGCAATGTGTGGTTTCAATACTTCATAGTGTCTTACTTCACCTCAGTATAAAGTACTTTGAAAGCATCAAGGAAATGGTCCTCAAAAAAGGCTTATCCAGTCAGGACATCTGGTGCTGGCTCTGGAATGAGTGGATGAAGATAAGGCCTTCCAGTATGGAGGTGATACAAATCAGGGAAGACAGGTAATCACAATGGATGACAGACCAGGATTCCCAGATATCTTGGCATGGCTGGAACAATGTACAGATCAAACCATGTAAAACTTAATGGGTATAAACCAACTCTTCACTTTGGTCTAAAAAAGTCCATTTGCATGGCTTCTAGTTAAAGGTGGACAGGCTCACTTTAGAATCCTATTATATACAAAGGATTTAGGGGGTTTAGTTCACAATGTGCTAAAGCCATCTCACAGTGACCATGGTATGAGCTGTGTGATTTGGTTTAAATATAATAGAGAATGAAGGACAAGGTTGAGGGTGGTGGTTACAGTCCTGCCTGATTCTGTAGTGCTCAGGTGACCTTTGAAGAATGAAGAAAGAAGGCAAAACCCCACACTATTAAGACATTGGAAGACTGGGAATGTTTATTTTCTGAAGAATAAACGATGTAGGAAACATGAGCTGTCTTGATATGTTTAAATTGTTGTCATAAGAAGGAAAAATTCACAGACTTGTTCTGGGTAGGAGCTAAAGAATGATGTGTTTTTGCCAATCTAAAGGTGGAATTTTTAAACTCTGAGCTTACCGGTATTGAAATAAGCTATTCCAGAGGTCAAAATCTTCTCATCATTATATGGTCAAATAGAGTTTGGGTCACTATTAGAAACAAAGATTTTGAAATGAAATTTCACATATTGGAAGAGGACTTTTTTAAACTCTTAGGGTCTATAATTCAATGATTGAGATGTAATTCACTGGAACCTTCATTTAAACAATTTATTTTGCTGTTTCAATATTATATGACAGGACTAATTGAGTTCAATAAACATTTACTAAAATATTTCCTGTATAACATCTTATGCTACACACAGTCCCTAATCTTTAGAAGTTAAACCTGAGGAAACTGCACACACAGACATCACTGTATACTCGCATTAAGTAGTGTAATAAAGGATAGTAAGGAGGGTCAGGGAGAGGAAAACAAAAAAGGCTAATCTAGGAACAGTATTTGGCCAGGTTTATATGGTAAATGTGACCAAATAACAACAACAACAACAACAACAACAACAACACAAAACAAGCTTGTATTAGAAATTGGAGATTTAATTTGGGGGATAGACTGGATTCAGTGACATCAGTCCCATATCCTATAGCTTTTCTACTTCCAGATCTAAACTTTGACCTTTGGAGTACAGGATATCATAGCGAGGTCCAACAAAGTCCTTAATGACTAGGTTCAGGAGATACTCAACGCATCACTGTATTCTAAGGCAGAGAAGTGCACACCACAATATTAGAAACAGTACTACTGGCTATCTGCTATTCCTAAAGAAACATCACATTCACTTTGTCATGTTTCCCAAGCAATGTGGTTAACCAGCAGGTGGTGAAGATTGCAACACCCTTCTCTTGGAGAAAACTTTATTTTCCTAGTATTACCTCAAGTTTCTTAAAAACGAATATTTCTTATCTGGTATGTCATTTTCCTGGTTGAGACCATTGTTGAACATTTAAGAAGTCTGGACTTGGTGGCCAAACAGTTATCTAGGCAAAGGCTCTGACTTGTTACATAGCCAGTCCACAGATAAACTCTTCAATTTCTCTAGTTTCTCATGACAGTAACTCCCACCTCATTCATAATTTAAAAATACTTATTGAGTGCCTTCTGGGTTCTAAAGCTGCAACAGTAAGCAAGATAGTCATAGCCACTAACTGTTTGCAAGGCAAGGGTGTTGAAATTGTAGTATACTAGTGATTATGTATAAAGAGATCAGTAAAATATAACTAATATGCTGGAGACATTAAAAAACGGTGGGGTGGGAAATAAAGGATTATTTCACAAATGCTTCTCTAGCAATTGATTAACCTTTTGGAGAAAAATAAAATAAGAACCTCATTTTGCAATGTATTCCCGCTATGGTTAGAATATGTTCCCTTCAAAATTCAGGTGTGGTTGATGTGGTAGTATTAAGAAGTGGAGCCTTTAGGAGGTAATTATGACATGAGGGCCTCTTCCTCATAAATGGGATGAAAAACCTTATAAAATAAGCATGGAGTGTTTGGGAACCTGCCCTTCTGTTGTATGCCTGGTGAGGATGCAGGAAGAAGGCCCTCACTAGACCCAGCACTTTGATCTTAAACTTCATAGCCTCCAGAATGATAAGAAAATAAATTTCTGTCCTTTATAAATTACCCTGTCTCAGGTATTCTGTTATAGTGGCACAAATTGACTAAGAAAACTCCAAAATAATTATTATATGGATTAAAAATTAAATCATAAAGAAGAAAGCACAGACACAATACTCTCAGAATGGAAAAAGACTACTAACTGTTAAATGGGAAAAAGAAATAAACAAAAAAACCCAGAAATATTTAAACACATATATGTCAACATCATAAACAAAATTTAAAAGGTAAATTAGCCAAGAATGTTTGCAAAAACATTTGTAAAACAAAAAGATAGGGAGGATAATATAAAAATAAAAGTGAATTTATAATAAAGTGAACCAAAATGAAGATAAATCACAAAATATATAAACATCTCCAGTAAAAAGATATCCAATATCATTAACAATGCAAAATGGAAAACAATTATATCATCTCCTCTTATATTAGTAAAATGTTTCTGTTTTGGTTTTGTTTTTGCATTTATTTAACAATGCCTAGGTTTGTCCATAGGAGGGTGAAACTTGAATTTTCATATACTATTGGTAAAAGAAGACATTTTTATACATTTGTTAGTGGGCATTTGAGCTATTTGTCCAGAACTTTAAAAATTTCAAATACTTTAGTAGTTCTACTTCCTAGAATTTATAGCATAAAAAAATTGAGAAGCTCGTAAGAATGTATTTCCAGATGTTCACTACAGCAAAGTTTAATACCAAGAAGCTAGAAAAGATTCAATTATTCAATGATACAGAGTCTATTTTATTATGGTACACTAAGTAATTTCAAAATTATAGTAAAATCACATTCTAGAAAAATCATCTTTGCCCCATTTGTGAAATGACATCTTCTTATTTTTGTAGTTTCCTCACTCATGGCTCAAACTTCATTGAAATCACTTGTAGTACATAGTCCAAATAAACATAATCCTTCATTCTTTATGAGTTTCTAAATAAGGATTAGTAACAAATGCTGGCAAGGATTTAGAGAAAAGATAAACCTCTTGTTGGTGGGAATGTAAATTAATTGCTGGTTTACGATGTTACTGTGTTATCACTATGCTGCAATGCACAAAAGAATCATTGTAAGCACTGGAGATACTGCTGTTAAAAAAAATTATATATATATATATATATTGCCTTCTTTATGCAGCTTGCACTTTAGAGCAGGGGTGTCCAATCTCTTGGCAATCCTGGACCACATTGGAAGAATTCTCTTGGGCCACACATAAAATACACTAACACTTACAATAGCTAATGAGCTTATTTTAAAAAATAAAAATTGCAAAAACATCTAACATTTTTAAAAAGTTTATGAATTTGTGCTTGGCCACATTGATAGCCATCCTGGGGCACGGGTTGGACAAGCTTGCTTTAGAGGATGAAACATACCATACACAAATTATTTCAAGTGGTAACAGATTATAGAAAATAAATAATGAGAAATAGGATAGACAGACTTTGGCGAAGTATGCTGTTTTACAGAGTCTTCAGGAGTCTCTGATTAAATAACATTTGAGCAGAGACATGAAGCTAGTAAAAAAATAAGTCATGAGGTCTCTGGGTGATGAAGTCAAAAGCAACAGCAAGTGCAAAGGTCCCTAAAGCAGGATGAGGAACAGTAAGGAAGCTAGTGAGATGAGTGGTGTGAGATATGGAATAGTGGTCAGAGATGATGACTGATTGATAGTGATGGTGGGGGGAGTGGGTGGAGGGATACATTTAAATCCATGGGACCCTGTATGCCATGCTAGAAGTTGTGCGTGTTTTGAGCTATGTAGGAAACCACAAGCACTATTTAAATAGATGAATGAATATTACAGCCTATGATAGAGAATTGTGACTAATGTGTACAAAAGAATCTGTAAAGAGGCACCAGTACTGGGTATATACCCAAAGGATTATAAATCATTCTGCTATAGAGACACATGCACACGTCTATTTATTGCAGCAATAGTCACAATAGCAAAGAGTTGGAACCAATCCAAATGCCCATCAGTGATAGACTGGATAAAGATAATGTGGCGTATACACACCATGGAATTCAATGCAGCCATAAAAAAGGATGAGTTCATGTCCTTTGCAGGGACACCGATGAAGCTGGATACCATCATTCTCAGCAAACTAACACAAGAACAGAAAACCAAACATTGCATGTTCTCACTCATAAGTGGGAGTTGAACAATGAGAACATATGGACACAGGTATGGGAACATCACACACTGGGGCCTGTTGGCAGGTGAGGAGCTAGGGGAGGGATAGCATCAGGAGAAATACCTAATGTAGATGGTGGGTAGATGGGTGCAGCAAACCACCATGATACATGTGCACCTATGTAACAAACCTGCACATTCTGCACATGTATCCCAGAACTTAAAGTATAATAACAATAATAAAAATTGTTTATAACTACAAAAAAAGAGAGAGAAAGAGATGCACCAATAGAACCAGGGAGATCAGTTACACGGTAGCATAAGCAAGACAATGATTGCTTGCATAAGGCTGGAGGTGATGAGCAGTGGTTGAGTTTGGGATGTATTTTGAGTTTCAGTGACAGGATTTTGCTAACAGATTGAATTTTGAGTGTGAGCAAGAGAAGTCATAAACAACTCCAACAGTGGCTTGAGTAACCTTTATTGAAATGCACAAGATTTTAGAAGTAAGAGATTTGAGGGTGGTTCAAATTTAGTTAAGCTTGACTTCCCAATTATATATATATATCTATATATTAAAATTAATTTACCAATTATATATCAAAAGAGACATTTTGAGTGGACATTTGGATTAAGTCTGTAGATAGGAAGGAGGTTGTTTTTACAGGCACATATTTGAGAGCAAAGCCATGTGACTAAATATTACTTAGGGAATGAGTATAACTAATACAAAAGTTCCAAGGTAATTCGGCATTTAAAGTTTAGGTAGATTATAAGGATTCAGAAAGGAACCTAAATATGGATGATCAGTGAGGCTGAGAAACACCAGTTGCATGTGATCTCATGAAGGCCAAGTGAAGATGAAGATTCATGAGTATAGGAGGGATCACTGCATCAGGCTGCTGATGGATTGACAGAGACAAACATTCAGGAGTGACCATCAGATATGACAACACGACAGTAATTTGTGATTTGTTGAGATTAAATCAGGAGAAGGGCCTGGAACAAATCCAGATTAGAGAGAATGGGAACTGGAAAAGTACAGACAGCAAGGAGAGAAACCTATTTGGACAACATTTGCTTAAAAAAATGGAAGAAATTGTAGCGGCTAGAAGGGCACATGGGAAAAATAGGTTTTTAAAGGGATACTAGTATAGCATGTTTCTGTTCTGGTGGGAATGGTTCAGGAGCAAGAGAGAAAAAAATTGATGAATCAGGAGAAAGAGGGAGATAATCAAGCTTGTCATGTTACTGTCTACAATAGCAAGGTCACACTTTTGATTATTCCCGTAAAACTGGGATCTTTTGACATTTTTCACATTTTATATCGCTAACATTCAAAGCAGAGAAGCAGAGACCCAGAGCTCAAATGCTCTGTCTTATCGATCAAGAATTCCCTGTGAGATAAAGGAACATAGCAGCATCAAGACCCTTAGCTATCTGCCTCTTCCCTTTAAATATAGCTACATATGCCCTCCATTCTTACTTTCTTTTATCCTTTTACAGAGGAATATGTGTCTCTCCAATGCAAAGGCAATTCTTTTGTTTTGTGAATCTGTTCACAATCAGCTGACTTGAATTGTTTTCTATTCAACTAAAAGATCATTGATAAGAACACACTGAAGACATATTTTACAATTGAAGAATGAATTAATGCAAGCAAATTTCTCACAATGTACTGTGTATGCTCACAGGCTATACACATACTGTCTCTCTCTCTCACACACACACACACACACACACATACATACACAGACACACCACCTCTTTTTAATCACCTAGTTCTGAATTTGTCAGAAATCTTAATTGCAAACTATAAACAAACTACTGAAGTTAACTTCTTTGGGCAAAAAAAAAAAAAATTAAGTCAGAATCAAAATTTGTTTGGGATAACATACTCTGATAAAGACCAGGGATCAAAGAACAAACAAATTCTGCCACAATATGGTTTTTGTTAGTGTGCTTCCACTGGCAGTACCTCCACAGATATTTGGTATTTGTTGCTATGTCACTGGATTCAATCACTCCCAAATTTTCATCCATCTCACTGCCTTGCTGCTATGAATAATCTTTAAATGAATGGCAGATCATAGATCTGTGACTGTTCTCTAGTTGGCAGGAAATGGGAAGAGGATTTTTTTTCCCTTTTTTTTTTTTTTTCTTTTTGAGATGGAGTCTTGCTCTGTCGCCCAGGCTCCAGTGCAGTGGCACTATCTCGGCTCACTGCAAACTCCACCTCCCAGGTTCACACCATTCTCCTGCCTCAGCCTCCCGAGTAGCTGGGATTACAGGCGCCTGCAGCCATATCGGGCTAATTTTTTTTTTTTTTGTATTTTTAGTACAGATGGGGTTTCACCACGTTAGCCAGGAGGGTCTTGATCTCCTGACCTCGTGATCCACATGCCTCGGCCTCCTAAAGTGCTGGGATTACAAGCATGAGCCACCGTGCCCGGCCCCCATTTTGTTTTTATAAAAAGAACTTATGATAAAACTTTCAGTTGATATGTGCTTAAAAAGACCCTGACAATTGATTTAAAATATGTGTTGGCATAGAGATAAATCTTTGAATTACAGGAAATTCTAAGAACATATAAAGGATCCAGGGAAATTATACTAGTCTATGCTGAGGTTGTGTCTCCATCGGTGTTTTTGTTTCTTTAACAGAACCCATCATGAGGTGAATTGCTAAATTTACTTCCTGGCATATACACTCCAAACATAATTATCATCCAGTGTATATTTCTATGGGAGTGAAATAGAAAATAACAATGAGCAACGTCTACAATTTTTCTAATTCTGTTACTGGACATGCCTGACATTTATATTTGTATATTCCTAGCTTATATTTGTGGTTTTATATTCCTCAACTACAACAGCGACCTATTAGTGTATTAGTGGAAGAATTGCCTCAAGTCAACAATAGACACAGTCAAAAACTGTGCATCTCCAAAATCCTTTTGAAAATATGAATTTTTGCATTAAGACTTGATTTTTAAAAAGCTTTTTTTTGCCATTATCTAGTAGTTGAGAGATGGTAAATCTAATCCTCTGTGTCCTCATCTATAAAGTTGTTATAATACTGCCTCACTTCTAGCATCAAAATTTATATTAAACATGAAAAGCATAAATACAAGCATTTTTTTTTTTGGAAAATGTATAAAGCTCTACTAATGAAATACGTTATTTGCTATTATATTTGGAAAGACAATTCTTCCAACAGGTTACTTTTAGAAAATAATATTAGATCATAGGAAAAAAAATGAAATGTTCATGTAATACAAATTATTAAAGATGAAATCTGATTAAAGTAATATATTTAATAAAATAAATACTGTGTCTTTATTATCTGATTCTGCTTCTAGCCTTAAAAGTCTCCTATCACCATTATAGAATTGATGTTAGTTAAAACTGGGCATAATTATTATCTGATGGTCACTGATTTTTATGACCTCTTCCTAGTAGGAAAAGTACACTTCCCTCGGTAGGGTCTAAAACAATGCCATTGAACACTGTGGGAGCTCCATGAATACTTTATGGTAATTCAAGAGGCCACATGTTGAAATCCACAGTCATTGATAACGTTTTGGCATGGATATCAAAGAGTGGCAGTATTGGCAGCTTTGGGTACTGAATTGATGCTGGGGATCGTTCGTTTTAATTAAGGGTTGGAGTATCTTGGCATGGAGTGCATACAGCAGCCTAATGAGCACTTGAGTAAGGAATTAGAAAATCTGGATTCTAAATCTAGTTTTGTTTTGTTATTAAATGTGCATATCTCTCTTCATAAACTAAGAGAGAGATTATAAGAAATGCAATATAATTCTAAAATATAGTCCAATGATACATTTTTCAGGTTAGAATATTTTACAATGTATAAGCTATATAAAACCCATACTCTTACATAACCCATTAATCTTTATCTGTACAGTTCAAAAAATCTATAAATGCCATGGAGTTGTTTTGAGCTTCAAATAAGATAATAAGTAAACTTTGTAAAAACTGTGAAGTACTATAGAAATGAAATGTATTATGCTTATGATTGTATCTATATTAGTATAATTTTCAGCAGTGACTAAAGATGAGGATTAACATTTTTATGACAGGCACTAAACTGATTTTTGTACTGACAGACTTCTATTTCAGTGATTATCTGTCTGAGGAGTATCTCTTGTGCAGTATACAAAGGTGATAGAGAGAAGTTGCAGGCATTCATTCTCTACCATCATCTACCACTAGGCTAGTGACTAAGAAAGAGTTAATTGAGAAATGGCTGGGCTTTAGAAGCTCTACTGATAAGTCTGTGGTCCAAAATAATGGCATGTTTATCACTAACCTATAAAAGTAGCATTTGCTAGAAATAACCACAATGGTGTTTTGGAAAAGAACATACAGCCTAAAAAAAGCTAATGTTTGAATCAGTATTATTCACTCTTGTCGGCAAATTTTCTGATATTTGGCTTTTATACTAGAAATATAATTCAACTTCTGCAGATGTCTGCTATTTTAATATAATGTACCACCTTCTCCCAGAAGCAAAGATGAAATTCTTTAACCAATCCTTAAAGCTGCAATATAAGCTTACTGGGGATTTGTCCTCACCCTTTTCGTATGCATGTTAGCTCCATAAACTCCTTTTTTAGATACTCTTCTTGGGGAGGGTTATTTCAAATGAGCTTCATGAGAAAAGACATTTTGGTGACATTCGAGGGGCATCATATACTGCCTTGATAGGTAGTACCTTTCTTTTCCTTTTTTAAAAAAATTAATTTGAAGTAGAATGTTTGTTCCGATAAGGAGCAACACATTTAGACTTATCTGCCATTAATAACTTAGTTTAAAGGGTTTGTGGAAGATGGCTGTCAATGAGATTTTTCCACTGGGTATATTGGAAATCAAGATCCAGAACATAGCCTAGGGAGAGAAGAGCTTGGATGATAAAGAAATAACAAAAGGTCTTGAAACAGCACTGGGTTTGAGAGGAGTGCAGATAAACATATGTTACTGAGTAAGTGATGGACCAAAAAGAGGAAAGGAAATAGTTTGGATTAAAATAATTTAGAGAGGCTGGATGTGGTGGCTCACGCCTGTAATCCCAGCACTTTGGGAGGCCAAGGAGGGCAGATCACTAGGTCAGGAGTTCAAGACCAGCCTGGGAGACGTGGTGAAACCCCCTCTCTATTAAAATACAAAAAAAAAAAAAAAAATAGACCGGCGTGGTGGTGCCCGCATGTAATCCCAGCTGCTCGGGAAGCTGAGGCAAGATAATTGCTTGAACCCAGGAGGTGGAGGTTGCAGTGAGCCGAGATCGCTGCACTCCAGCCTGGGCGACAGAGCAAGACTCCATCTCAAAAAAAAAAAAAAAAAAAAAAGAGTTTAGAGAAAGACAAATCTGGTAGGGCTGCTCCTATAAAAGGGCATATGAGGAATAGCTCCAGTTCAAACGTAAATTGCTTTTGTTATCACTGAAGCAAATCTGATTTATAAAATTATTAAGCTGCATGGTTTGGCCCTGATATGATGGGTCCCTGATATTTGGCATTTGCCAGGAAGGCATGATGCCATTCAACTGGTACCCGGTTGGGCTAATCAAATAGATATGAAAGTATTGGTGAGAAATACTTATTGTTTTATTTCCTGGTTCTTACCTTTCCTTTCAACAAATTCAGCATTTTAGTCTCTATAAATGTCAATCCTTTATTCTTCTGATGCTGAAAGAAATGCTTTGTTATAATGTCATGAAATGTGCATTTCACACAGGAAAATCTGCAAATCAACTTTTCACATTAGTTACTGTTACAACGATTCACTCCAGGGGTGCCATTTCTACGTCAAAACATCAGAACTATTCTTCAGTAGCAAAACAAAACAGAAACAAATGCTGAGTCTGGAAAATAGGAGTGCATTTTGTGAATTCTGGAGAGGAGGGCTCCACAGAGAAGAGAATCTTAAAACACTTTTTCTCTATAGGAGAGTCACTAGCTAAAGGTACATATCCCAGACATGTACACACTGATGGAATGTGGTGTGAAAATCAGCAGGTATGTCAGGGCCCTAAATGCTGCTTCTGTAGACAAAACTGCTATATTCTCCCTTCATCCCTGATTTGAAGCAGTAGGTCTTCCCTGAGCATCATTGTTTTTTCTTTTCATTTTTCTCTTTTAAAATTTCATTTTCTTCTCAGTAAAGTCTGTGGGGATGAAAACTAACACAAAGTAAGACACTGTGACAAAAGCAGCTGTGTGTTAGTTTAATTGTGTGCCTCAAAGTCATATTCCAATATTATCATCAGTTCAGTCACAGTCCATTTTACATTTCAAATGAAATCTAAGAGGATAAACAATTTAAAATAAGTTTTATGTGCTGCTTGTGGTGAACATACAGATCATTGCATCCATCAAATCCCTGTTTACATCAATGGAGACTAGTACGATCTTAAACTAGCAAAAACTGCTCATGCTTTGTTGCTATTAGTATTCTCAGCTGCTTCACGGTCCAAGGCCGGCAGCGGGAGATCATTTAGGCGTCCATCACCCATAGTGGTTCTTACAGAATATAATCCCTAACTCACTTTAATAGAAAGAAGCATCTTTCATTCTGAAATGCGGAAACTGGTAAATAGAACACAATGCAGTTATTGACAGAGCAACCGATAAACTCTTGATAATTCGGTAGAGGGCTCAGGGTTTTATTATTGCTCAATTAGAATTCGTTGAAAGTTATGAATGTTCTGACTGCTTTAGCTTTTTGGGTTCAAGCAGATTGTTACTGAACAGGGTGTCAAATAATGGTGAAAGGGCAGATGTAAAATTTCAAAATGTGTGGGTACAAATGGGTTGGAATACAGAATTTATGAAGTGCAAATGTGATTACTCTCTCAATTATTTTTTAAAAGTACATGATTTATTTAATGCACAGTACTTACCTTTACTTACACGTTTTATATGTCGGTGCAGTTTAATTGCTATTACATCTTTGTAAAGATGCAAATACAAATTAAAATACAAATTGCATCCTAAGTTAAGCAATCTGAGAACTTTAAAAATTGTTATTTTAAGACGTACTGACTTCATTCTTCAATGATTCTTCACATCTAGTGTAGGATAGATGTTATCATTCATTAATATTATCATATGAATTGATTGGTTGCTTCATTTTGTGTAACAGCTATTTCATAATGATAGCGATAAAATAATATCTAATATAATGAAAAAATAAAGATATAAAGTATCTTTATATCTTTATAATAAAAGTACTATATACTTTTGAGTACTATATACTTTTATAATAAAAGTACTCAACCACTTTTATTTTCCTAAAGTGGTAATAAAATAAATTCAATTTCTAATGTGAAAATACTATTTTTTTAAAAGTTTACTTAAAATGTGAAAACTCACTTTTAAATCAATTGTTAATAAATCAATTGCTTTTAGCAATTAGGTTAGTCTGAGGCTAATAAAATTTCTTCATATGTCTTTTCTCTTCTAGTATAGTAGTGACACAGAAATTTATTTTCTACATATTTTAGAGTTAAGACAAACATTCAAATTACTGTATATTTTCAGCTATATTTTAAGGGTGTTGATGGTTAAATTGTCCCTATTGAAATCATAATTACCATAAACTTAAACTGCATTATAGGTGGATATAGAATCATTCAGTACTCCTTGTCTTTAATTATTAAAACTAAGAACAATGATAGTTATCAAAACCATGGACGGAACTAGTATAAATTGGTTGATGTTTCTTAAATGAATTTAATATAAAAAATTATATTGTTTATTACTAATCTCTTTGGGGGAACTGGTTTAGTATTGATCATATCTGATTATCTCTTGAGGGCAAATTATATAAATTTTCATCATGTTAAAGACAAATGGTAGTCTACAATGGAACATAAAGTAGAAAACAAATTCAACTATTAAGATAATTTAGCATCACTATGTGAAATCTTTGCTTAATTCCTCAACCATTAGCAAATGTGTGGCCACAGACATCTTTTTCTGCCCTCCAGTTTTCTAAGAAGAGATTCAAGCAGGGTGCTATTTTGATCAATGAGTGATTTTTTTCAGCAAAAATTTCTCTATATGCTGTTTTTATCATTCTAAATATAAATTGTAATGATATTTCGTATGACAGAGTTGGTATATAAAGATATGATCAGACTCATCTTGAACAAACTAGAAAAATGCTCTTTCAGAAACAGGATAAATCACTAAAATATTTTTTGAATGATATGATTCTCTATAAAATGTGGTTAGGTGTCATTAAGTCAGCACAGGATATCATAGGCAGACACAAAACAAAATAATACAAATTCTCTGCATGCTTATTGCTTTATAATGTTGGTAGGTTAAACAATGTATATCCATTAAATAAAGCCAGTTCAGTTCATTTAGTTTCTTGTTTTCTATGTGCTCCTGAACATTTGAGGATATTCAAATCATCTGAAAATATTTAATTTCTGAGAAAACATAAAGGCCTTCTGGGTATTTGGTCATGTCATTGAGGGTGCTCTGAGAATAAAAATTGCATTTCTTGGAAGTCTCTGAGATTGCTGTTATGTTCCCAGGAAAATAATTTAATATTCCATAATTTTTTTAAAGGACAGTAAGTGCATGTGGGGAAAAAACCTAACTTTCATAGACCTAATTATTTGTGCTAGGAGTCTTAATATAAAATAGAATTACTCTGCTATGTTTACCCTTGTCTTCTCTGAATTACATCCCTACAGAAGAAAGGTGGTACTTATTTATCTCTTCTTGGAGTGTAAAATATAGTATACTTTTCTTAGAATACTTTCAAGAGAACCTACAAAAACCATTTCTTAATCACTAAAATTTCTACCCATGTACACAATTACCAAATGAAACATAGCTTTATTCTTCAAAACATGTTTTCTAAGCTGAAGTAAATCCTCTACCCAGGAATTATGTGTAAAAAGTGGCAATAGCAAATATGTGTAAGGGTAATAGCAAATTAGAACATGTTTGTCAGAAAAAAAAGAAGGCGTCTAGGTGTGATTCAAGGGGAATATGAATATCGGAGTGGTGGACCAAAGAAGACCTGGCAGAGGTATCATATGAGTCACAATAAAGTGAGTGGATGCCTCTGAGAGTTAAGTTTGAAAAAATTCTTTAGGGAAAGTACAGTGTAAAATTTAGAGAAAACAAGGAAGATAAGGGGAAGAGGTATTACTATGAAAAACAAATTCCAAGTCATCTCTAAAACCATGTGTACCTAGTTACTTTGAATTTCTAGTCCCTGGGCATGGTCTGATCTAGCAATAACAGCAAATAAGATACTTTGTCTTCCTATCAATTTTATTCTAATGCTAAAATAGTGTTCTTGTCAAAGTGTCTAGGTGTTAAAGTGATAGCTATAACATTTTAAACAGGTAATAAATATTAATCAATGTGATGCATTTTATACAACTATCATCTGGGTATTTCAAAACATGTTGCAAAGAGTTCTTACAAAGTCCCGTTAATTAATATTGGTGCCAGGGATGATCAGACAAAATATTTATTGAGGGGCATCAGTGTGAAACATTTCATAGACATTGATTTTATCTAATAAAGCAGCCAAGGCAATAAATGTGAAACTAGATGACTTACCCAGGAGGAACTTATCTGGCATTCACTCCATTTTATACTGTCATGGATTATGGACCCCTCCAAGGACCTCTGGGTTTGAGGGGAGAAACTGACATGATTAACTAAAAGTGGTTGTTAAAAATAGATTTTAAAGAGGAAATGAATGTGCTTGACAATTCAGGAGAAAGCTTTAAAAAGTAAAAGGAATTGCATGAAATCAACCTGAGGAAAACGTTAAAAATGATCAAGATTTTTTTAGACTGCACTAATGATAAAAAAAAAGCTTTCTCCCTCTTCTATTCTCTCCCTCTCCAAGTTCTTCAGTTTTCAGATTCCCAATGAAGAATGTTGTATTAGACTTCAAACCCAGATGTCACTTGAGATATATATATATCAATTTTTATTGATATATATAGATATATATATCAATATTATATTTATATATCAAGTTAAATGGTAGCTCCCCCTACCTCACTTGGATATTTAACTGAAATTCTACCACATTCATTGTTATTGGGGCTTCAGTGGAGAGGAGAATATGTGATTGTCATTCTCTGTGAAAGAGGTACTTTAAGAGATGGAGATCAAAATGCAGACAGTCCTTAGTCATTGTTGCTCTATTCTGAAATCTATAGTTTTTAGAATGGCATTTCCATTTTTAAAATATTTAGTCATATTTTACATTTTATTTTTAACCTTTGCCAAACTCCTTGTATCTTGAATTATGAAACTCTAAAAGGAATGTATTATAGGCAGTCCGAAACTCACCACTGATAAACGTAAGTTGTTTAATGAAGAAAAAATATTTTTGACAAGGAAATTATGTTATGCATATTGCTTAATTTCTCAGAAGCATATACAAGAAGTCCTTCTTGTTTATAATGCCACTAAAATAGAGTCAAGATGCCATTTAAAGTTTAGTCACAATTTAAACCTTGGTCTCTATGAAAATCACAGTCAATTCTATTCAGGTTGAGACACAGCCTTATGAACAGTTTTTCCCTTTCTCGTTCTTATTTTTCTTCTTGAGTAAGACCAAGAAATAGAAGGGTATTCCTGAAGCTCCTGAAATATGGAGTATATGATCCATTCCTAGAAATTTTGGAGAAGGAAATTTTATGACAACATATGTGGAAATTTTAATCTCCAGTTGAGATGTCTATTTATGAAGCATGTTTATAAACTGTGCATTTGTGACCTGAAAGATAGATTATCTATATGAATTTTAAGGATTGGACATGTGCCTTGAATAGTATAAAGATGACCTACCTATTAATCTGTTTTTTATTTAAGAAGACACGTATGTCCATTTCTTATATTGCTTGGATGTAGTAAATTTTTGTTCAATATAAATTAACAATTATGTACTGAGTTCTTATTGAATAGAAATCAGTGGGCAACATGAAGAACTAAAAAATCCAAGAAATAATTTTTCATAATTTCTATCTTCAAGGCAGATACTAAATGTAAGATTAATAATAAAACCTGTTTAAATAAGTTTCAAAATATATATTTGGCAATATAACTATAAATTGTCTAAGGGAGAAAATCTTGCATCTATGATCTCTTCATAGATTCATGCAGAAGGTAAAATCTTACCTAGATTTTACAGAAAATAGATAATTTGATACCAAGAGTATAGCACACTTGATATTTAAACCTGAGCTCCCTTTTTATATTAAAAAAACTCAAAAAGCAAATAAGAAGAACAGCATAAAGTCTCTTTGGGACATATATAATGGAAACAAACCATCTAAGAATGTGCAAGAAGGAAACTGCTTTTGGAGAGGAAGACAATGCTAAATGGGATTATCTATTACTGAGAAATGGTTATGGTTGGAATGTATCATAGAGGTTCCTCTGAGAATAAATATGTGTTGACCTCTTGATAAGGTTTGGCTGTGTCTCCACCCAAATCTCATCTTGAATCATAATTCCCATAATTCCCATGTGTCATGGGAGGGACCCTGTGGGAGGTAATTGAATCATGAGGGTGGTTATCCTCATGCTACTGTACTCATGATAGTAAGTTCTCACAAGATCTGATGGTTTTATAAAGAGCATTTTCCCCTTTTGCTCAGCACCTCCTTGCTGCCACCAGGTGAAGGACGGGTTTACTTCCCCTTCTGCCATTATTATAGTTTTCCTGAGGCCTTACCAGCCCTGTGGAACTGAGTCAACTAAAGTTCTTTCCTTCATAAATTACCCAGTCTCTGGGATGTCTTTATTAGTAGTATGAGAATAAATTAATACAGTAAATTGGTTCCAAGTAGTGGGGCACTGCTGTAAAGATACCTGATAATGTTGAAGCAACTTTGGAACTGGGTAACAGAAAGATGTTGGAACAGTTTGGAAGGTTCAGAAGATAGGAAACTGTGGGAAAAATTGGAACTTCCTAGAGACTTGGAGGGCTTAGAAGACAGGAAGATGTGGGAAAGTTTGGAAGTTCCTAGAGACTTGTTGAACAGCTTTGCCCAAAATGCTGATAGTGATATGGACAATAAAGTCCAGGTTAAGGTGGTATCAGATGGAGATGAGGAACTTGTTGGGAACTGGAGTAAAGGTTGCTCTTTCTATGCAAAGAGATTGGAAGCATTGTGTTGCTGCCCTAGAGATCTGTAGAACTTAGAACTTGAGAGAGATGATTCAGGGTATCTGGTGGAAGAAATTTCTAAGTGGCAAAGGGTTGAAGAAGAAGCAGAGTGTAAAAGTTTGGAAAATGTGCAGCCTAATTATGCAATAGAAAAGAAAATCCAATTTTCTGGTGAGATTTGCATAAGTAATAAGGATTCCAAATGTTATTGACCAAGATAATGGGGAAAATGTCTCTAAGGCATGTCACAGATCTTCACAGCAGCCCATCCCATCACAGGCCCAGAGGCCTAGGAGGGAAAAATGGTTTCCTGGGCTGGGTCTAGGGCACCCCTGCTGTATGCAGCCTTGGGACCTCGTGCCCTGTGTCCTAGCCACTCCAACCATGGCCAAAAGGGGCCAAGGTACAGCTTGGTCTGTTGCTTTACAGGGTGCAAGCCCCAACCTTGGTAGTTTCCATGTGGTGTTGAGCCTGTGGGTCCACAGAAGTCAAGAATTGAGGTTTGGAAACCTCCATCTAGATTTCAAGGATGTATGTAAACACCTGGATGTCCAGATAGAAATTTTCTGCAGGAGTGGAGCCCTCATACAGAATCTCTTCTAGAGCAGTTCAGAAGGGAAATGTGGGATTGGAGCCCTGACACAGAGTCCCCACTGGGGCACTGGCTAGTGGAGCTGTGAGAAGAGGGCCACTACCCTCCAGACCCCAGAATTGTAGATCCACTGACACCTTGCACTATATTCCTGCAAAATCTACACACACACTCAATGCCAGCCCATGAAGGCAACCAGGAGAAGGGCTGGTTACCTTTAACCAGGGGTAAAGCTGCTAGAGGCTGTGGGAGCCCACTTCTTGCATCAGCATGACCTGGATGTGAGATGTGAGATCATTTTGAAGCTTTAATATATGACTGCTCCACTGGATTTCGGATTTCTATGGGACCTGTAGCCCCTTTGATTGGGCCACTCTCTCCCATTTGGAATGAATGTATTTACCTAATGCTTGTACTCCCTTTGTGCCTAGGAAGTAACTAACTTGCGTTTGATTCTACAGGCTCATAAGTTTAAGGGACTTGCCTTATCTCAGATGAGACTTTGGACTTTAACTTTTGAGTTAGTGCTGAATGAGTGAAGATTTTGGGGGACCATTGGAAGAGCACAATTATGTTTTATTTGTGAGAACATAAGATCTGGGAGGGGCCAGGGGCAGAATGATATGGTTTGGCTGCATCCCCACCCAAATCTCATCTTGTAGTTTCCATAATTCCCACGTGTCATGGGAGGGACCAGGTGGAGATAATTGAAAATTGAATCATGGAGGCAGTTACCCGTATGCTGCTGTTCTCATGATAGTGAATGAATTCTTATGAGATCTGATGGTTTTATAAGGGGCTTTTCCCCCTTTTGCTCAACACTTCCTGTTGCTGCCATGTAAAGAAGTATGTGTTTGTTTCCTCTTCCATCATGATTGTAAGTTTCCTGAGACCTCCAGGGTCCTGAAGAACTGTGAGTCATTTAAACCCCCTTCCTTGATAAATTACCCTGTCTCAGGTATGTCTTTATTAGCAGCAGGAGAGCAGACTAAAACACCTCTGTACCAAGGTATAAGCTAGATGGTGAGAACTTATATGTAAAATTTCTCTACCACGAAGTAGTTAAGCCTGAGTCTTAAATTGCTACCCAAAATGTGAACTCCACTAATGGTCTGAGGAGTTATTTTTATTAACTCAGTTTAGGCTGTTTGATCATTAAGATTCATTTTCAAATTTAGCCATGAAATTCTGTACCAGCTCTACACAACACCTATTATTCTGACCTTAATCTTTGTCTTAGTCCAATTGTGCTTCTGTAACAAAATTATATAAGAGTACTATCTAATTATATAATATTGTAATTTTATTATTTTTTCACTCTCTTCAATTCTATGAAGGCTGGGAGAGGTGAGAAATCTGCAGAAGAAAAATTTGATGTAATAAAGATTGATCTACAAGATTTAAGGAAAGAAGCTGTCTCTGTAATATATGAGTAAGGTGAAGCATCAAGTGCTGATGGAGAAGTTGCAGCAAGTTATCCAGAAGACCTAGTTAAAACCATTGTTGAATGTGGCCACACTAAATAACAGAATTTGAATGTAGACAAAACAGCCTTACATTGAAAGAAGATGCCATCTAGGACTATCATAGATAGAGAGGAGAAGTCAGTGCTTGACATTAAAGCTTCAAGAGACTGGATATCTTGTTAAGAGATAATGCAAGCTGGGCATGGTGGCTCACTCCTGTAATCCCAGCACTTTGGGAGGCTGAGACGGGCAGATCACCTGAGGTCAGGAGTTCGAGACAAGCCTGGCCAAGATGGTGAAACCATATCTGTACTAAAAATACAAAAAGTAGCCAAGCGTGGTGCATGCACCTGTAATCCAATCAACATGGGAGGCTGAGGCAGGAGAATCACTTAAACCCTGGGGGCAGAGGTTGTGGTGAACCAAGATCATGCCACTGCACTGCAGCCTGGGCAACAGAGCAAGACTACTTCTCCAATATATATATATATATATATATATATATATATATATATATATATATATATATAGGAACTGGTGAAATTAAGTTGAAGCCAATACTCATTTACCATTTCAAGAATTCTAGGGCCTCTAAAATTATGCTAAATCTTCTCTGCCTGTGCTCTATAAAGGGAACCATAAAGGCTGGATGACAGTACATAATTTTACAGCACAGTGATGGCTCTTGTTTCTGAGATTTGAGTTAACCTAGGGTGGCCACAGAGCCTGAGTCTGGAGTGTGTGCACTTGTACAGTGACCATTGTCCTGGGGTCAACGCACATGTAAGCTTGGTGAGGTGGTGGCTCCTTTCTGAAAGCAGCTCAATAGTAGCAGCTTCTTGGGTTGGGAAAAGATGTGCAGCCTCATCTCCCTTTCTGGTGTTCCACAGTGGGAATGCCTGTTGGTTGCCTAAGTGCTAAGAATACTGGTGTTCTCTGTGGAGCAGGCCACTGGGGACTATAATGATTTTTCACCATGTGGCTAATGCCTGTGGCCCTCTGCCTTTCTTTTTTGCACTAGAAGTCGCCTGGCTTCTCAGATGTGTTAATCTCACCAGTTATCTTTTCTATATGAATGTTCACCTTTTTATGTATTTATTTATTCTTTTGCACCACTGTGTTGCTGCAAATTCTTTAATGGGCCCTCTCTGAGCTATTTCCATTTGTGAGTAGGTCTCTCTCTCTCTCTCTCTCTCTCTCTCTCTCTCTCTATATATATATATATATATATATTTGTGTATGTGTGTGTGTGTTTGTGTGCAAAAATTAAGGCTGGTATTTTCTACTCTGCCATGTTTCTGATGTCAATCAGGTCTCAATTTTAAAAGTTCTTTAAAAAGTGAAAAAAAATGATATAAAAGAACTCAGAAAGGAAATGAAGAAATTTGTTGTTGTTGTTCTATAAATACATTCTCTAAGAGGACAGTGGTTTCAGATAAGAAAATATTCAAAAGAATATTATCTGAGGTTTACTATAATAATTTAATCCTAAATATCCTGAATCAATGTCATGTATTTTCTATTATATTAAATAAAGAAGTATTTCAAATAAATGAATTAATATTCTTAGCCTGTTTTAGACATTGTGTGATTGATCCAGAAACATAAAGAACTAAGTTATCTTTCTCATTTATTAGTTATGAACTACGCTATTTTAAAGAATTTACCTGAAAATACAAATGGAAAAACTTAGCATCTCAGAAAAAAACAATAAACACACATACACATATTACATATATGCACACACACACATACACTATAAGATGTATGTTTTAATTAGATCTATTATTTATTTTAGTCATAGGCAACTTATTTTAAATCAAAAGCTACTCCATTCCAGGCAGGATTTAAACTGACTTTCAAATAGAGCTCCAGTATTTAAAACTTCGCCTGCCTATAACTAATATCAAGTCATGTTCCTTTTACTACCTGCATGACAAACACAAGCCCTTATCTCTTTATTATGTGTTCAGAGCCTGTTTTGAAAATTAAAATTGTTCCTGAGATATTTGTAGATTCACTTTTAGGTTGTAACATATAGCACAGAAATGTCCCTTGCACACTTTGCTAAGTTTTTCTGCTGATAACTTTCAGTAAAACCAGAGTACATTATCACAGTCAGAATATTGATATTGCTACTTTTCACCAATCTTAACTCAAAATTTCCCAGTTTCATTTTTACCTTTGTGTGTGTGTGTGTGTGCGTGTCTAAGTTTTATACAATGTTATCACTCTGTGTAGGTTTTATATCCACCACCAAGGCCAAGATATTGAGTAGTTCCAGCATCTTAATACCCTTTCATAATCACACTCACCTCCCTACAGTCCCCTGACCCTCAGTTCCTGACCCCTGACATCTACAAATCTATATTTTAAAAATATTATCATTATTTAAATGTTATATAAATAAAATCATACTGTAAATATCCTTTGAGAATGATATTTTTTATTCAGCATACCCCTCTGGCAATTCATCCAACTCGTTGTATGTAACAGAAGTTTGTTCCTATTGGATTGCTAAGTAGTGTTCTATATTATGGATGATGTACACAGTTTAATTACTATTCCACTGAAGGACATCTGGGTTGATTCCAGTTTTTGCTCTTAAATGTATTGCTACTATGACCACTTGTGTACAGGTTCTTGGGAAAACATATAAATTTTTATTTCTTTCTGAATGATGCCCAAAGGTGCAATTGTTGGCTCCTATGATAGTTCCATTTTTTGTTTTATAAGAAAATGCACCTGGTGTAGTGGCTCACACCTGTAATCCCAGCACTTGAGGTCAGGGATTTGAGACAAGCATGACCAACATGATGAAACTCTGTATCCATTAAAAATACAAAAATTAGCTGGGCTTGGGGACACGTGCTTGTAATCTCAGCTACTTGGGAGTCTGAGGCATGAGAAGCGCTTGTACATGGGAGGTGGAGGTTGCAGTGAGCCGAGATCGCGCCACTGCATTCCAGCCTGGGTGACACAGTGAGACTCTATTTCAAAAAGAAAGAAAGAAAGAAAGAAAGAAAGAAAGAAAGAAAGAAAGAAAGAAAGAAAGAAAGAAAGAAAGAAGAAAGAAGAAAGGAAGGAAGAGCAAACTGTTAATCAGACTGACTGTAACATTTTATGTCCTCACCAGTAATGTTTTAGTGATCTTGTTCCTCTGCATCCTTGTCAGCATTTGGTATTGTCAATATTTTGACATTTAGCCATCTGGTCAGTGTGTAGTGGACCCTGTCTTTTTTGACTTTAGGAAATCCAGTTTGCTAAATCCCTCCCTTCAAAAATATGTCTGTAATAGAGGAGTAAAATAAGATTCACCCATGGCACCTGATTATAATCTGTAGTCTCAGCCTCAGTTCTGAATCTAGTGAAATGTCTTTGCTCACCCTGTGTGCTCCACTCTACCTCTACATGTTGTTGTTCTGTGAATTTTTGTATCTTTTATTATCTTAATAATTCCATTGCATCTCTGCTTAACTTCTTGGAGCTCTCTCATATTTTACTAATATGATAGCTGATACAAGACTTTGATATGTAATAAGATCATACAAATCATTTGGATAAATAAAAATAATTTATAATAATTATAGTATTAATTTTAATAACCTTTAATTTATTAATACATGATATGATATACTAAAATATAATACATTTTATCTAATGTTAATATGATAGATTAGAATATAACAGTAATTTAATATATTAATTTATCTATATATTACCTTTCATATTAATATAATAATATTTAAAATAGTATTGTATAATTAATAATACAGGTTAAGTATCTGTTGTTTGAAATACTTGGGACCAGAAGTATTTTGGATTTTGGATATTTTTGAATTTTGCAATATTCGCATACACATAATGTGATATATAAGGATAGGACATACATCTTAACATTAATTTCATTTGAGTTTTATATATACTTTATACAAATTTATATTGCTGTCCAGATCTTGCAACAGCTTGACTTTCGGTGATGTACATAAAAATCACAGTAATTTATTTATTTGTTTGTTTGTTTGTTTATTTATTTATTTTGACACTCTCTCACTCTGTGGCCCAGGCTGGAGTACAGTGGCATGATCACAGCTCACTGCAGCCTCGACCTCTCAGGCTCAAATTATCCTCTTATCTCAGCCTCCCAAATATCTGGGATTACAGACATGCACCACCACACCCACCTAATTCTTATATGTATTTGTTTGGTAGAGATGAGATTTTGCCATGTTGCCCAGGCTGGTCTCAAACTCTTGGTCTTAAGGGATCTGCTAACCTTGTACTCCCAAAGTGCGAAGATTAAAGGAGAAGGCCAACACACCTGGCCCTTCCTTTACTTCTTATCGCTGTTACCTATGAGGTTATCAGCAGGCCTTTTTGAAATTTTTAACAATATCTTTACACCAGAGAGCAGAAAGTAAGCAAAAAAAGCACAGTGGATAAGGCACATAGGTCTTGGCCCGAGGTGAGACATCATGGTGAACGTGCTCTTGGCACATCCGGCTCGCACACATGCCATGTTATTCATCTTTACTCTTTATGGGTGTGCTTGCACTGAGAAATCTGGGCTTGTGCAAAAATTATCTTTTCTCTTTTGAGAACGTTGAATAAACTCTTGTCTACCTATGTTGGGACTTTAACCTGTTGCATGAGGTCAGGTGTAGAATTTTCTACTTGTAGTATCATATTGGCCCTCAAAATTTTAGATTTTTAGATAATTTGGAATTTTTACATTAGGCATGTGCAACCTATATAATGAAATTTAATTTCTATTAGACATAAAATTTCTGAGAGACAACATCACTAACTTTGGATACTTTCATGTTGATTTCCTCTCTGTCTAAAGTGCCACCTTGAACAGACCAGCTTCTGCCAAAACCGGTGCCCCATATCATCTCCTCTGTATCTGGAGTTTCACTTTCTGCTCATAGACTCCTCTTCCTGCTAATAAGTACAGGTTATGCACATTTGGCATGGTCCTTTGAACTGTGTGCATAATATTCCTATGACTAAAACTGGCTCAAAGTTATACAGTATTTCCAAGACCAAGCAATATTTTTTCAGGAGGAAAAAAAAGGTTAAATCCATATTTAAAAAGGAATCTCTCCTAGAAAACTAACAATATCTATAAAATTCTGCTAAAACTGATATTCATATATATTAGCAAACAGAACAGTTGGTTTTAAATCCTAATCTACTTATTTAATGTGGCTTCAGAGTATTCTTGCAATGAATGGATGTATATTAGGACTAATTGAGTTTCAATATTGGAAGTGCAAGTTTAAACCTAAGCTGAAAACAAATCAAAAGCTTACATGTCTGTGTTACTGTGTATTATGCAATTCAAACTGTTTCCAAGCACAGCTGGATCTGGGGATACTCAAACATTATTTTCAGCACTGCTTCTTTTTTTCCTACTCTTGACATTGCTCTTGTTGGCTTGGCTTCACTCACAGGCATACTCTCTCCACATAGATAGATTGGGATTTCCACACTTTAGTGGATTTTATGGATTTTGATATCAGTAAGGAGATATTACAGTTTCTAATCTCAGGAAGAACACTTTAACTACACTTGTGGCCAAAATGATGAAGCTCCCTCAAAGTTCAAGCTAGGATCGAGATCCATTACTTGGGTGTTAGAGTCAGGGCATTAAGCATACCTTAACCACATGTGTTTTAAAAAAACAGTGTCAAATCAGGAAAAGATTAGTCTCCATAGAATGGGATGCAGAGAAAACAAAATATCCATGTACTATCCAATTTCATGATTTTCCATAAGAAAAGAAAATGAAGTTTCAATGATTAATTTTATTTCTGTAAAATGAAAATGGTTTCAACTTTAAAATTAAAGTCTTAATTCCCCACACTCTACCTGTTTCACTGAGGTTTCAAAGCTTTTATCGTGGCTATATGAGTAGATTTCATGCTCAGAATTTCCCTATCATTCTAGGAAAGATTTTTTTCAAGCACGTAGTATAAGAATGGGGTATAGTGTTGAGGTGAAGGTAATGTGAAATTCCATTCTGGTCTTCCAAGACCTATTATAGGAGAATTTTACTTTTCCCTATCTATATTACCCTTTTGAGTAACGGTCCACAAAACTAAAAACATTCCTTTTTTTTTTTCAAAAAGAGATTTAATGCAAGGCATCACATGCCTACAAATTACAGAAAAGTCTGGAGAAACAAAAGAAAAGTGGCTACCAATGGATTCATGACTTCAAATATGTACTAATACCTCAGTTCTAATCCAGAGGAGACAAAAATGCTGAATCTGGCTCTTCAGGTGTTCCCACTCATTAAGCTGATGGCTAGACATTGGGATGCAGGCATCATCTGCATCAATTGTCTCTAGGTTATCTTGAAGCTCAAGTCTAGATATTGGAGCACTGTGACAGCTAGTACTCATATCTTCATGACCTTCCTGGTAGACACTAACTGCAGCAAGAAGGCCTTTGCCTTAACTAATGTTCCAGAACTCAAGCAAGTGCTTCCTTTTGACAGAATCTCATTCAAATTCATAGATCTAGCTTCAAGGAGGTCTGGGGACTGAAATAGGCTGTCTTCCTAGATTTTATAGTACAAAAAGGTACTGCATACACTGTGGTAGAAATGGATACTGAATACCAAACATAATATATCATATAATTATATACCTGTGTATATGCATGCATATACAAAATGCATATATATGAAGTAAATTTTCAAAGCCTATGGAAAAATCATTGCAATGGGTGAAATTAAGTTAAATGTATTTCACTAATTGTAAGATTTCTGGACATATAATAGCTTTTATTGCATTTATCCATGTGAAACAAAATCTGCAGTCAAGACTATGTGCTATATTCTATGTAGAAAATAATAATTTTTAAAACTCTCCTCTATTCAGCATTGTTGCTTCTATAGGTATACTTAAGGAAGAAAATGGCATAATGAAGCTGGGCATCAATTTATGGCACTGTAATTGAGATTGGGCTAAAATCACAGCAATTTTTGAATCAGCACTTTTAAAAAATCAGTAGTTTTTCCTTGTGGAAGCAATCCATATATTCTATTGCTCAAGCATTTCTTTTCGCAGGCTTACACAAGAAGGCATAGCAATTATTTCTCAAGTTTTTATTCTTATTCTCTAGGGTAAAATACATTCTCTTGATGGGCTTCATCAACTTTTTTTTCTTTTCTTTCTTTTACTTTTTTTTAAAGAGACTTCAGCAGAATAGAGAATGAGACTATTTTGAAATTGATGGGCTGACTAGCACTTTCCCCTCATACAAAGAGTCATTCTTGACAAGATGTATACTATTTATACCTGCATTAGCAGTCAATCCATATGATTAAGTTTAGGAAGAAGAAGAGGAATAGATTGTTATTTGGTCAAAGAAGCACAGGCTTCATTAATGTACAACAATCGATGTCTTCACTGGCATGCTGGGGTTAAAATTATTTAAATGGATGAAATTGGAAACCATCATTCTCAGTAAACTATCGCAAGAACAAAAAACCAAACACCGCATATTCTCACTCATAGGTGGGAATTGAACAATGAGATCACATGGACACAGGAAGGGGAATACCATACTCTGGGTACTGTGGTGGGGAGGGGGGAGGGGGGAGGGATAGCATTGGGAGATATACCTAATGCTAGATGACGAGTTAGTGGGTGCAGCGCACCAGCATGGCACATGTATACATATGTAACTAACCTGCACAATGCGCACATGTACCCTAAAACTTAAAGTATAATAAAAAAAAAAAAGGTTTCAACCTGGTTATTCAACTTGTCCTATTCCCTGTCTAACTCAGTGTGACAATCAAAAGAAACCTGTTTTGAAACACCATTATTTGACATTGATATTTAATTCCTATATATTTATTATCTTCAGGAAAACTACATTGCTGAATGTTTAAACCAATATGCATGAGATTTTAGATCTTCTAAAATTTCTTATCTATAGTGTTTCAATTGAGATACTCAGGGAGATAGTTTTAGGTGGTACCCACATTTCCAGGTGGTAAATTAAACAGAAGCATAGAAAAGAGAACATGGTAAAAATTCTAGGGAAAGGTAGCAATACATTAGGGCATGTGAATTGGTTATTTGAAGGCATTAAATTAACACACTTTAGCCAATCTTGTGCAGTGAAAAGTTTCTAATAAAAACATTAATAGTTTTAATAAAATACTAAAAAGTTCCAACAATTTTAATATTTCATATTAATCATCAGTCATTTAATAATGATACACTTCTTTTGGAACTTCAAGAAGAGATATTATGTATGGTAAGAGATATACACTTTGTGAAGGAAATGTCATGAAACCAATTAGAATTAATTTATCTGAGATTTAATGCCTTTCAAAATAATAATACTTTCAATTTATATGATATCTCTCTTAAATATCAAATGATTTAAAGACTATTAGCTGGTTTATTTCGATCATATATGGAATCTATTGCAGTCAAGAACATAATTTTTTGGAAAAAAGAAAAATTATGTTCTGTTTCACAGTATCAACTGTTAGGATTTCGGTGAAAGGCTAGAATGCTGACTAGAAAGAGAATGAAAAGCATTTTGCACACGGGGGAAAAGAAAATCCCTGGATCTCTCTATTTCCCAAGCTAGTTAATTATAAGACAAATTCCCCTGGTTGAAATATATCAAAAAGAATTTTTAACCTGGGGAAAAATTCCTAAGCTACAGAAAAGTATCATTTACACCTGCTTTTTACATTTTACTTCAATGCTAGTTCTTCCTTTCTATCATGAGTAATCTTTTAGCTTCACTCTACCTATATTAGAGACAACGAAAAGTCAATATGGATGACAGCAGTGGGATATCATTACAGATGAGTAGCCTAAAGGAGAATTTCATAAAATATATATCATAGCTAGCTTTGGTACTTTCAATAGTAGAACTCATACTGGGTGCCCAGGGTTTGCAGCAATCTAAGTCTATGTTTAAATTGCCATTTTTAAAACTTTTTTCCAAATAGCTCCTATTGACTGATTAGGTAAACATACCTTTTATTATTTCAGTTCCAGTTATAATATGAAAAGTTGTTTTGTGTAACACTTGATACATTTTTAAATCATTGACTCACACTGAAATGTGATTTGCTCTGGGATGGTCATCTTATGTTTTGATGTAATTGAGGTATTAACTCACCCATATTCTAAAAATTATTGCCTCTTATATTTTCCCAATGAAATCAATGTCAGATATAATCATAGGAGTTTTCATAAATCCATGATTTTCCTAGATTTTTATCCATAATCTTATGCAATGGCCTCATTTTCAACTAGAAAAGGTAGAAAATGTAGGTCTAAAATATCTTACTAAACAGCATTTACCTCTAATTAATTTTATAATCATGTTTATGTAGACAGTCTAGATATTACAAGGGAATCTATCATCTCTCCTCTATCTATCTGTCTATGTATCTATCTATCTATCTATCTATGAGATAAATCACCTGCAATCTCATCTCCGTAAGGTAACCCTTAAACATTTTGTAAGATTTAATTTTCATTATCTTTGTTATGAACATATTACCAAATGGGTATGATAATATTGTATATGTAATTTCCAGACTTTTTTATCCAGTAAACATTAAATTATTGTTGTATCCCAAGATATTAACCACCCAAGAATCTTTTCTAGAAACAGAGTATTAATAACTTTTAAGCACCAAATACCATGTTCAACTATTTGTTGAATGTTGATGGATACCCAGTATTGTGACCAATTTTAGCACGTTATTTATTGGAAACATTCTTGGACAGGGAGGATGGGAGATTCAATATGTGATATTGGCTATCCCTATCCTAATGAATCCTAAATTCCTAAATATAAATGCTAGTCCTGGCTACTATGAACAAGCACTACTACATTGGGCAAACTAAAATAGTGCAAAATTCTCTAGAATAAGTTGTACCAATATATACTGAAATATGTTTTCCTACACAGCCATCTCTGTCACTTAGAATATATGCTATGTAGTACTCAGCTAACAGCTTTTCCCCTCTTCCTTCTTTTTCCCCTTAAACCATTAATTCATTTTTACCAAACAGTCATTCACTTATCTAATCATTCTTTTATACAGTTATTTAAAATTGCCTGTTGTCTGATAATTTCCAGACATTTGTCTAGGTTCTGGGGAAAAAGAGGTGAGCAGAAACGGAAAAGTTATTGATCTTGTGGATTTTACTACTTATGGTAAGGGAGAGCCACAAATAATTATGGCAAACAGCTTAGGCTGGACCAAAAGTACCTGAGAACAAACCAGTTAGAAGTCTATTGAGAAAAATCAGATTGCTCAGCAATTACATGTAAGTTTCCCTGGCATAATTATTAACAATGGCCTTTTACCTCAAAATGTATCATTTTAGATAATAGATAATATAGCCAACCTACATGTCAGCAATTTTACAAGGCAGCATCCCTCTGTCTCACTAATTTTACAAATAAAGAAAGTTAGAAGACTCTGGTTTGGTGATATTCCCATGATGAAACAGTGACTTAATGGTAAAAATGCACAGCTTCATGGGACAGGAAAGGACCCATGGGTGGCTGAGAGCTCAACAATGGGCAATTGATCTTGGAAAGTAACCTAAACTCACTAAGCTTCAGAGTCATGATCATATGAATCCTAACAGTTGCTTAAATCCTTAAAGGGTGCTATAGAAATTAAAAGAGGTAAAACTTCTTGGAACGTCTGAAAAAAGGAAGTTAAAATGTACTCAATCATACTATTCCTTCTGCCAGAAGAGAAAGTGCTCTCACTCACTGGCCTTTATTGAATAAGGGAGCTCTCACAAGGTCCTTAAAAATGGATAAAACTGGAGAAGAATTTTTGGAATTTTTAGAGTACCAGTGCAAAGACTATCTGGATGGATCAAAAGGTAATTAATCAAAAGATATCATAGACAAATTCCTTTTCAAATACAGAAAGAGAACTAATGTGAGTCTAATGGTTGCCCTTAAAGAATAATAATATGTCTTCTACATATAGGAGAGGTATAATGACTAGCCCTGCTTTCAACAAAACCTTTAGCTTAAAGTTCAAAGGGAAGACTAAGCAATAATTAATTGTAATAAAGACTTCCCAAATATCTCAGAAATGGAAATGGAAGGATAAAATAAGTTTTATAGATATGAAAACAGATAAATGGCCGTTTAAGCTCTCCAGCCATTTTGATCTTCTTTATGTGTGCCCAAGGCAATGATGTTATACGATGTACTGGATATGTTTAACAAAATATAAATATAAATCTGTATAAGGGCTTTGATTTTGGGAACCATCTGTGTTGACTGAAGGAAGCTCACCTATAACATTTTGTGTCACACATGCTGAGCAACTTTACAAAGGCGGGTCTTTTGCACACTCATCATGTCATATTTAATGATTTTTAAGTTTTCAATAGTATTACACATGTAAACCATGCATAATACAAATTACAAAAACAAATACAAGTTACATAAAACATTTTATATTGCAAATATATATATATATATTTATAAGAAAGTCTAGTTTAACATAGTTTGCTTAATTTAAGGTGTTTGGATGATTATCCCATAGATCATTAACCCAGGAAATTTGCCAAGTAAGCTCATTTTATTTTTCCTGAGGACTCACATGGCACTACAAATTTCCTCAAGGTAAGTAATAATGGAGAGCAATGACAGGTAGCATTAGATTCTAGGAGTACATTTCTGACAGCATTTATAACAGGCAAATATCACCTATATTATAAAACAAAGGCTCAATTTTATCTCAAAATATGATTAAATATATATTGACATTAAATTTGAAAGACTTGCTTAACAGCTTTCAAAAACTAAAGAGATTTAAATTAGGCTTTTAAGTAGTAACCTCCAGAACTCTGAGAAGAACTAAATTTTAATTCATAATGATGGTGACTTGATTACGTTACAACAATGAGTAGTATATATCTGCCATATTATAAGTTTATTTTTTATTGAGAAACTGACTTTAACATTTTTATTCTATTTTACACAGTTTAGGATATTTATTGTTTTTACACACTAGAATGTATCCTATTTCTCCATATCTCTTTTAACTACACATAAATCAGAAATATACTTTAACAACAGATGCATGACTCATGGAGTATATGAGAAAGACTATTGTCTTGCACTTGCATGCAGACTTCAAAAAATATTACAGACCTACTTTTCTAAATATTCTGCTGCCTATACATATTTTCCTTAATATCTATTATGTTACCAAATTTGGTATCTTAAAATTGTATTGGGATAAGTTCTTGGAGTGTGAAAAGGGGATTACAATTTTTAAAATTTATTTATTTTTAATTTTTTTAGAGACGTAGTTTTTTTTTAATGTTGCCAAAGCTAGAGTGCAGTAGCTATTAATATGGCTATTAATAGGTATGATCATAGCACCCTATAAACTCAAAGCTCTGGGCTGAGGTGATCCTCCTGCCTCAGCCTCCAGAGTAGCTGGAACTACATGTGTATACTTCTACCAGGCCAGGGGGAAGTGAATTTTTTAAAAATTTATTTGAATTTCATCATATAATGAAATCACTTGGCCCTTGAAGCGGGAAAGTTGTGGTGTAGTGAAGGAAAGATGTACTATTTTTATGCTGCTTATAACTTAAAAAATATCAAACAAAATTTGAGGATGCTTCATTTAATTTACTAGGCAACCATCTGACCTTTATGATTTTAGCCCTTCAGGGCTATGTTTCCATTATGAGTTGAACTATGTTCCCCTCAAACATGTTGTATTTCTAAACCCCAGTATCTGTGAATGTAACCTGATTTGGAAATAGGGCCTTCACATATAATCAAGTTCAAAATAGCGAAGAGCTAATAACATCTTATTAGTACATTTCTGCTGTCAGATATACAGTGTGATGCCCACAAAGGGATCTTCACAGAATTAAATAACAGTTAGACTCCATGATTCTCATAAATCCTCATTTGTTACCAGGATACTCAGCAAGATTTAGGTCAGAAAACAGCAGAAATGCATTAGGCATTCATTTTCTGCAGGAGATGTTTCAGGGCCCATGCCACTTAGGTATAAGGAGATAAGATGTACATCAGGTGGGGGTGCAGGATCTGATATGAAGGAAATGTCTCATGCTTCAAAGAAGCTAACATCTCTTGTCACAATTCTGTACATATAGATTCCAGAGTCCTCAGAAGAGATATACCTAGGATCATCGCACTTGGGAAGCCTGAAGCTATGGCTTCTTATAGGGTATTTTTGTATCTCCTAGTCCAGATGAAATTTACCAACAGTAGTTGTTTTCACTGTAATCATTCTTGCTTAGAAACATAGAGTAAATAACACCTTATTAGCTTACCTGGTCAACAAAGTTAGAATTAATCCAAGTTCAAATTCTCATGAGGAATAAAATAATGTTATTAATCTATTAATTAAAACGTATAGTAACACAATATTAGTGGAATTAAGTTTCTTTCCAGTAGTGATTTGCACTTCAGAGAATGGTTGAATATGTGAAACCAGTGAGTATTATCACTGTACTCAGTTCTGTACTTCAGGTTGTAACATTGTTTCTGGCAAGGATGAAAACTCTATGTTTCTGCAGAAATCATGATCCTTATTAATAACTACTGCTTTTGTTGGAATTCCTTCTCTTCAGTATTTCCCCCCTCACTAATATCACTCTTGAGTTGCTGAAGAATCTTCACTGTGGCGTACCTTTTTATTCTTCTATACTCCTTGATATATTCGTTCTAATTTTCTTAATAATTATTTTGTGCTATGATCAAGGTTATCAGGAATTTTCTCCTCTAAAAATTTACGAAATAATATCTTTTCTGCTCACAGTTTAGGGACATATACTAGTAAATTAATAAAGTTGTTTCCAGATTTAGTAACATATTTGTAATCTATCAGGAACCCTTCCACCATCATCAGTTTCAGGGAATGTTTTTCATAGAATATCCAGGCAACATATGCAGTTTTTAAAAGATGTTACTTTGGACACATATTCTATTACAGAGCCCTGATATTATTTAGTTGTGTTCCATTGTCCCCAAGTATGAAGTTGATTCTCTGTATTAAATGGTAATTTTTTTTCACTTGTTATTGTTAGGATGTGAAATCATTTATCTATTCTGTTGTTTGTATATTTATGAACAATATGTATTTAGCCTTTATATTTGAAAGCTAACTTTTTTGCTGTGCAAAGACGGGAAGTCACCTTGCTCTTCATGCTGTTGTTTTCTACCTTTTCTTTTGTAATTGGACTTCTTTGCTCCTGGTTCAGAAGCAGAATTTCAAACAAAGCATTCCCACGTAAACACATTCACACTTACAAAGACCCTTATCAAAAAGTAAAAGCACATTCAACTTTGATCTTTATTTTGTGGAAATATGGTTTTCTTAGATCTATAACCTCTAAGAAATTTTGAAAATCTTGTTCTTCTGAATTTTTGAAGAGTATCTGGAAAAACACACACACACGCACATATGCACACACACAGAGGCACACATATCTGCAAGTGGTATAATGCATTATATAATTGAAAATAGATAGAAGACACCATAGAGCACATGTACATAAGTCTTTGAATAAAGGCAAAGTATATGATAAAGCAAAAGAAGGAGAAAGAGATGTCAGACAAGAATTAGGGGCCTAAAATACTTTCAGTAGCATTTCTCTTAAGTCTGTGTTACAAACACAAGGACATGATTTGTCTCTAAATTGAATCACCAAAATTTGTATAAAGAATGTTGATTTCAGGAAAGCTGAGTTCCACATGGAATGTTTCATGATCTTCTGATTACATAATTTAGTCAGGTTCTCTACTGATTACTTAAGTTTAAGCATCAATAAATCAACTGGCTCCGAGTGCAATAAAGGAATTTCAAACTTGAAACAGCACATGATAAAGAATTGGCTAGCCTAATAGCTTTAGTTTGGCCAAATGTCAGTGCCACAATTCTAGGCAACCCTAGAGATAAACACAGGGCTGTCTGTATTTGAGTGAAATAACTCCATCCTAAATTTTATACACACACACACACACACACATTTTATTATAGTCCTTTTATAAAAATTAAAACAAAATAGTAAACATTTAAACACATTCAAGATTTTATTTTTAAATATGTTAAAAATGGTAGTAGATAGCTGTGCTATGTGAAAAATTATCTCAAGAGTTTGATATCTTAAATCAACAACCATTTATTTAGGTCTTGATTCTGCTATTTGACAATTTGGACTGGACTCATCTGGACTGTTCTTCTGGTCTAGGAACAGTTTACTCATGTGTCTACAGTCAACTGCTGGGTTGTCTGGGTGGCAGTTGCTTTGGATGGTCTTAACTGGGATATTTCATTTCTGTTCTGCATGATGTATTGGACTCATTAATATGGTGCCATGGAAGGGTTCCAAGAGACAGTGGAAGTTTGCAAGACTTTTTGACATCTAGTCTCGGAACTGATACTTGCTACTTATGCCACATTTGATTGACAAAAACAAATATCAGGTCGTTTTCCACAAGAGTAGATACTTCGATGGTATACCTATTAAAAACGAACACCTATTAAAGGAAAAGAGAGGAAATAACATTGTGCAAAAGAAAAAGTTGATCAGTAATGCAGGTGTGAAAGTCTCAGACAACCTGGTAATGAACTCTGGAGAAAGGCTAGCCTGTCCGAGTGTCCTCCATTAGGTAAAAATGAACTGGCATTTAGTTTCTTGCTCATGAACTGATTTCATGATAACCTGGAAAAGAAATGACCTTAGGTGGTGTGGCTCTCTACAACTGAGGCAGACTCCAAAGCAGCTGACATTTATAGGCTCTCTACTAACTGTATACCTCACAGTTGAAGAGTAAGTTCTTGCTTGAAGGGGAATGTGGGCTGAGCATTTCTGCATCTATGGTAGCAAACCAGAAAACGAGCCCAGATTCAAGGGGAGAAAAATAGGCTTGATATGTTATTGGGAAAAGCAAATGGTATCAACTGCAGCCATGTTTGGAAACTTTCACAATGCTAAAAAAATACTGATCACAGTTTGTACTCAATATAAATACATGTAATTGAATGAACTACTAAAAAGCAATGAAAGACATTTATGAAGTACATAAGTTTTATTTGATCATTTTCAACATTCATACATACATTGAAACATCAAATTTACCTCACGAATATTTCCTATTAGAATGTGCCAATTAAAGAAGGAAATAAATAAATAATCAATTGACTATAAAGTAGATAGGTTTTGTGCTAAGTAGATACAGTAGTACATCTACCTACTTGTTCCTAGATAAAATTGTATGATCTCTCTGTCCTTAGGCATAATTCTTGTCAACTAGACATTCGCATCACAAATATAATTTGTGAAATGCTAAGTGGTTTCATTTTAGAATTAATGGCCTTATCATTTTCCCATCCTAGACAAGCCAAGTACTTTGATGCAATTTCACTGTCTGAAATTTAACTTGTCAGTCATCAATTATTAAAATTTGATGTAGTCTGGTCTACTGAAAAGAGAAATTTGGACAAGAGTCCAAGAGGACCGAGATGCAATCCAAGATATTTACCTACATTTTCTTATGGTCCTTGGGCAGAATATATTTCTCATTTGTAGCCTCTTCAAATGTAAAGTAGAGACCCCCTGTTTAAGTTCTTTGCCTTCTTTCTCCCTCATCTCTTTTGGTAGCACAAATTTTGTGACTTATTTTTTCAAAATATTTTTCCTTTGGGAAATGCCTTATGTTAAATACAGAGTTAGAGACTTCATTTATCCACTTTTCAAATTCAATATTGCTTTTCACTAGAGTATCTTTCATGAGTCTGCATCTTGCCATCAGCTCCCTTCTCATTTTTCAGAGGTGAGTTATCTGATGGCAACTGCTCTATATATCATTCTACTTCCTGTATGTTCTTCAAGTCAGCAGAAGTAATTGTGGAAGAGTAAAAGAAAACCTGACATTCTTTGTCAAAAAAGAAATCACTTGGGAAATCCATTCTTTCCATTGGGTAATTCTTGGTAAGTGGTGGCTTCTGGTGAATGACCCTGACTATGCAGGCTTGGGGGAGATGTTCCCTATTCCAAGTGATGGGTCTTAGCTGTCAGTGTGACAGTCAGTCACTTGTCACAAAAACCCCTAAACTTCACACTCTGAATCTAAGTACTGAGCCAACATCAGTGACTATGCCCTGGACATGACAAACATTGATAAGAGAAAGAGATTTTATAGCTATCTAGACATATTTATTGTAGCACTACCAACATTGAATGTGGTAATCATTGTGTAAGATTTCAATGTGTAGGATAGTACTATTGCCAACATATGGAGAAAAAGGTATGTCACTGGATTGGAAAGGAAAACAAAACATTTTAGTAAATACTCCATCAATAAGAATGTGCTCAGAGTAAGAACTATCTGTATATAATATTTATCAGTGTATGAATAGTATAGAAAAGGTGCCAAAGGACAACTAATAGGGAAATTTGAGATGGAACAAAAACAATAACAACTTAGACTGATTACATTTGGGTGACTCTCTGAATTAATGTCTGATGATTCTATGATTACAAATAAAACCTATCATTAATGTTATATAGGAAACCTAGATTTAACATGTTCAGGTGGGTTCAAATATGTTTCCCAAAATGACAATTAAAAACCATGATTATTTCTTGGCTAAATTCTTAGACTAACTCATCTGAAGGAAATTACTCTCAAGTTATACTTGAAATGCGTACCATATATTTTTGCCCTAGAGTATTTCTTTTCCTTCTTTGCTTCAGAAGCTATTGTTAAAATTAGATGGAGTTGAAACATGCCATATTGCCAAACAGTTTATTCAGGAATTTTTCTTTAGAAAATAAACAATACTGGAGCAAGGTATCAGTATAATGTGCAGAAATGACTGGATCACCTTTATGTGCTTTGGTTCCAACAGATACAAAAGTTCCTGTCATACTGCCTTGAGTCCTTTGTCTCAAAGTTCTTATTCTGTCTTGCTATTTTGAGCTTTCAAAACTTACAATCTTCATTAATAAAGGAAAATCATTGAAGAATATGGGTTTTTCTAGATCCTTGGGGGTCAGGTCTCTTTCATGTCTAGTCTTGAGCAAATTTCTATATTAACTATGGGAGGTGTGAAAAGCAATAAAAACAATGAGAGGAGGTTATCACCTGGCAACTTTCTTCATTGGACAACGAAATTCCACTTGGATTTCTACAATATTAATTAGTTTAGAATGGCAAAGTGAAGAAATACTGCCTCATGTTTAAGTAGGGAGTCCCTGATTTAATTGAGGCACTCTATGTATTTGCTTATTTTAAAAGATTTACTTTTTGTTATATGGTTTAAGTCATTCTATATATAACATTTTAAAACTTAGCATTTAGGGGAAATTTTATATATCAGTGGTAGGTAACTCAAGCTATCACATTTCAAAACTACTTTTGTCCCCAAATGATACAATTCTCTATTTCTGTAATCCCTTGGATACTTTACTTGGAAGTTTAAGGCATGTTTCATCAAGTAGTTGCTTAAATTTGAAATTCCTCAACTACCAGGATCAAGTATATAGTTATTTGGCAAATGTATTTTTCTAGTCCTTAAGGTAAAGAAACCGAAACTAAGCACAATATGGGAGAGACCATTAATTGCGTATATACAGAATCTTGCATTAAATCTGGGTTGTAAATTTTTTCATTCACTTTTAAAGTTAAGTCAGTTGATTTCAAGTTTGCTTTTTATTTATGTTCTTTTCTAAATAATTCAAATAAAGCAAAAGCAAGAGAAGAGCTTCATCAACACACATTGCTGTGATTTGTGAAGTCCTTCACATCAGAATTGAGCCACAGTTGACTACTCATCCCCCCTGACATTGAGTCACTGCTATTTTCTCCACCCAGCTCCAAAATAAAGTGACAGATTTTAAAGGGTGGAACAAGAAAAGCACAGGTGGTACCACCTACTGTGAATCTTTCAGTTCTTCTTAGCTCAGTAACAGCTGTTGGTCTTTTCACAGTCTGTTAAAAGCAAACAAGGAATAGAATGTGGGCTACTGACATTGTGCAACAATACCATTTGTTTGCTTAGATTATGAAAACCAATGGCAACTTGAGAAGGAGTGTTTCCTATTCAGGCTTTGGGTAAAAATCTTCCGGCTTGACTGTCTTCCTTTCACACAGTGCTGTTGATCTATTGATTGATTTTGGGAACATTGCAAACGATGTAACTACCATGTGTCTTAATCTCACTAATCTGAAAGTGTATATTATATATTTTGAAGAAATCTTAAGAATTAATGAGCATCTGTTTCACCCTATCTAGGTATATGGGGAGAGAGGTGGAAAAAAAAAAAGAACAAACTGTTTTGAGCACGGGCAATGTTGCCTCAAATGCCCCTATACAGTGAAGATGGAAATTCTCTCTCCTACCCCCACATACACGCACACACACACACACACACAAACCCACCAAAAATACAGACTTTCTATTCATAGAGTCTTAGTGTATACAGGAAGAGGCAAAATTCCATACTTTTGATAACTACAGGGCCTCCAAGGAAAGAATCATAGCCACAGGGCTGACCTACGCACTGGGTGAAAATGAGGTCCAATTTGAATAAACAAAAGGAAGTGACTCATTTGGGCTTGATTCAGGCTATCTTCAAAAATCTAAGATAGTGCAGCTTGTTGGATAAAACATGCAATAAGGTACCCTCGACCATAGCGTTAATTAAACAAGTAAAAATTTGTGTTTCCATTTGTTGGTCTACTTTGAAAAAAAATATTCTAATAAAGACATAAAGAGACAGTGGAAAGCACTCAGAAAATAGTCCCCAGGGAGCAAAATGTTTAACAACAAGGCTGACAGCAATCTACCGTATCAGTCAGACGATACTGATAATCTGAAAACATATTCAAGATTAGATCAGAAAATTTGTCAGGCTGTCTGTGTATTGGTCATAATTGATATAAGAGAGGAGGTGGAAAAGACAAGAGTAAGTAAAAGAACTTATAGCAGGGGATCTCTAACACTAAGTGTCTGTAAGAATATACTTTAGCATATTGTAGAGAAGGTAATTGCAAGTTGTCCAGTAGTTCTGGACCAGTTCCAGGAATTTTCGTTTTAATACCTCAAAGGATTTTAATGCAGAATATAGCCCCCATACCCAAATCAAAGTTTTATAAACAAGACCGATTGTCTAGAAAGAAAATAAATTAATGCCTAAAGAAACATAATAAATCATTAAAAAAAGATACATTACCCTAAGAGAGGCATGGATAATGAGTTTGGGGCCGGCATCAGGGAAGGTGTTAGGTTGTTTGAATTCATTTTGTCTTCAAGAAAGTTCATCACAGATGAAAGTAAAGAGTGAGAATTAAACATAATGGAAGGTGGTAAGCAGATACGTGGGGGTCGGTCAACTCATGTTATGCACACCATTAAGAACTATTCAGGGGTAGTTTTTATAAATGCAGCAAGGTGTCAATATCTAAAAAATAACACTGAAATAGTAAAACTGGAAGATTGTTAGAGATCACCTTATTCAAACGTTTTACTTTGAGATAAGGAAACAAACCTAGAAAGCTTGCTCATTTCATCTTTAGATAATCACAACTATTTTGTCATGGCAACAAAATATAGCTCCTTAATTTTCAAATACTAATCCAAAACCATGAAATTCTATTTTCTGAGACGTTTGAAATCCCATTGTTTTTAAATTACTTCTAATTTTTTAATCCCTAACTCAAACGATTTTTTTCCTGGTATTTTTATAATGATGTGGCACTTTATTCCATGAATTTTTTCAAAAAATTCTAATTTCTGTTCATGTTAAACATTATAAGAGAATAAACCCACAAGATTACAAATACTGTGAGTTTGAGTTTCCCCAATATCCTCTTTTTGAATATGCCCTTCTTGGGCTATGTCCTGCTTTTTATGTAATAAAGGAAGTCAAATTCCAGGGAATAAGAGGAAGCAGAATAGCCAGCTTGAAATATGCTTTACTTGGTTCTCACCAATTTATTAATGTCTGATGAATAGAATATGAATCATTGGCAATTATGGAAGTAATGAAAGAGTGATATCACTTAACCATCTGCAACCAATCTTTAATTCACCCTGACATGATTATCTTTAGCCACAGAATTCTTACATTGAGGATCAAAATCCACAAGCTCTCATTCATATTCAGACTGGACTTTAACGTCCCTTTCATTGAGTGAAAGAACAAAATAGCAATTGACAATATAATTTTTTATAAATTAAAAATATAATTTCATTACAAAACAGTTATGAGAAAAATTATTAATATATAATAAATTTCATTTGCCATAAACTTATATTATCGAAATGGAAAGCATATTATAGGAGGTATTTTCAAGTGAATTGAACAAAAAACTTAGAAGGAAACAAAAATATGGAAGAAATAAATCTGCACTCACTTGGTAAACTATTTCAGTTCCAATAATGTTCAGTTTCTTTATATATAAAATAAAGAAATAGGTCCTATTTTTTACAAGGATTTTGAGGTAATTAAATAAGAATTGTAAATCATAAAGCATTATATAATCTATGTTATCAATATTACAGTATTAAAGTATAAAGATAAAATATAGTATAATAATATTAATTTAATATTATTCCCTCTTAAAGTCATTCCAAGTATTTAATATGGGATATTTAAGTATAATTTAATATTTTATGGGTCCAAAATTAGGTTATAAAAATGGAAGGATTTTAATATTACATAGAGAGTTTTTAATTTTAATGAGAATGATTTTAAGTAAGGACTCAGATAACATGTAATCATCTTATGTTGTGTTTTACAGAAACAGATCCTGCTGCAACTATTTCAGTCTCTTAACTTCAGTGAGCTAAGGTGGTTTGATCATCTTTAGGACCTGACACTGCTTGTGTTTGTTTCACGTTGCTATTAAGGAATACCTAAGGATGGGCAATTTATAAGGAAAAGAGGTTTATTCAGCTCATGGTTCTGCAGGCTGTACCAGAAGCATGGCATGAACATCTGCTTCTGGTGAGGGGCTCAGGAAGCTTCCACTCATGGCTGAAGGGGAGGGGAAGCCAGCATGTGCAGATCACGTGACAAGAGAGAATCAAGGGACAGGGGAGGGAAGTGCCAGGTTCTTTTTAACAACCGTTTGTCATAGGAACTGAGAGTGAGAACTCACTCAATCTCTCAACAATGGTACCAAGCCATTCATGAGGAATCTGCCCCATGACCTTAACACATTTCACCAGGCCCACCTCCAGCACTGGGGATCAAATTTCAACATGAGATTCGGAGGGGACAAATATCCAAACTATACCACCACTGATATGTTCAAGTGTCAACCTCAGATTAACAAAGAAAGAACAGAGATTATATGCAGATCATTACACTGATTCTCATTTAATTATCATGTAATTACTACAACAAAGAAGGACTATATTATATACTATATTCTTTTTTTGCCCTGTTTGCTTTTATTATATTTAAAGGTAAAAGTTCAACATGATTGAAATGTCCTTCTGAGTGTACATTTATGTGATTCAATTAATTCAGATATTTGGCATTTTCAGGGTTAACATGTTAATATTTTAACTGATTAAAACTGACAAAGTTTTATTAAGTCTTATTCTTTATTAGAAATAATACTTTCAGTCCATTATTTATATTTATATGATGTTGATGTACTTTTGGGAACTTTCATATGTTTATAGTCTATTTACACTGAGTTTGTTCATCATTACTTTTTCCATCTTTTTAGCTAGTGACTTTCTTTTAGTAAATCACATTGATTTCTCCTCTTTTACACATTTATATGTCTACATATATATGTAGACAAATGTATGTCAAGACCGTTGTCTAAATGATTATTTACAATGTTTGGTCTTCCATTCCTGAGTTACTTCATGTAGAATAACAGTCTCCAACTCTATCGAGGTTGTTGCAAATGAGATATTATTTCATTCCTTTTTATAGCCTAGTAGTATTCCATTTATATATATAATGAAATATATATATAATGTATATGATTATGTATAGTGTATTATATAATACAATGTAATATATAATGGAATATAAATGATGTATATAATGTAAATATAAATATATGTACACACACACAAACACACATACATCACATTTTCTTTATTTCCTCATTGGCTGGTGGTCATTTATGCTCATTGCATATTTTTACATTGCAAATTGTACTGCTATAAACATACACGTGTAAGTGCCTTTTTCATATAATGACTTTTTTTCCTCTGGGCAGATACCCAGTAGTGGGATTGCTAGATCAAATGGTAGTTCTTCTTTTAGTTTAATCTCCATACTGTTTTTCATACTGATTGTACTACTTTACATTCCCACCAAGAGTGTAAAAGTATTCCCTTTTTACCACACCATGCTAATATCTTTTATTTTTTGATTTTTAAATTATGGTCATTCTTACAGGAGTAAGGTGGCATTGCATTGTGGTTTTATTTTTCAGTTTCTTGATAATTACAGATGTTGAACATCTTTTCGTGTGTTTGTTGGCCACATGTATGTCTTCTTTTGAGAATTGTCCATTCACGTCTTTTGCACACTTTTTGATAAGATTATTTGTTGTTGTTGTTTTTCTTGCTGATTTATTTGAGTTTCTTTGATGGGATTATTATTATTATTATTATTATTATTATTATTATTATTATTTTGCTGATTTGTTTCAGTTCCTTGTAGATTCTGGATATTAGTTCTTTGTTAGGTGCATGGTTTGTGAATATTTTCTTCCATTCTGTAGGTTGTCTGTTTATTCTGCTGAGTGTTTGTTTTGCTGTGCAGAAGCTTTCTAGTTTAATTAAGTCCCATCCATTTATGTTTGTTTTCGTTTCATTTGCTTTTGGGTTCTTGGTAATAAACTCTTTGTGTAAGCCAATTTCTAGAAGAGTTTTTCTGATGTTATCTTCTAAATTTGTGTGGTTTCAGGTTCTAGATTTAAGTCTTTGATTCATCTTGAGTTGATATTTGCATGAGGTGAGAGATGAGGATCCAGCTTCATTCTTCTACATGTGACTTGGAGCTAGGTTATGACAATGCAAAGGCATAAGAAATATATAATGGACTCTGGAGACTTTGGGGGAAGGGTGGGAGGCGGGTGAGGAATAAAAGACTGCACAGAGGGTGTAGTGCACACATCTTAGGTGATGGGTTCACCAAAATCTCAGAAATAACACTTAAATAATTTATCCATGTTACCAAACACCACAAATTCTTCAAGAACTATTGAAATAATAATAAATAAATTAAAAGATTACTTTGTTTATAGGTGTTTAATTAAAAGTACCAGATAAGAAAGAGCCTCTCCTTTCAAACATACCCACATTCATTGAAAAAAATACATAAGGTAATATTTTCCCTCTCATCTCTGTTTCCTAAGCGTAATCAAAACTAATTAGTTATTCAACAGCAAGTATATTAGGAGGCCAAACAAAGGTCAGAAACACCTTTGTTTAATTGCCACCATTGTATAGTGCAGAGATTTGGTTGACGGTGGCTCCAGAAAAGTTTAAAATTCTGCATTTCTATCAATGGTTTTACTTAAACTGTCAATTTGCTTTTTGATCAATTTTCCTATAATTAACTACCATTTTTAACTATGATTCTTAATTATTGACTATTTTGCAGGCTTTATTTTTCTTTAATGAATTATAGTTTATTACTGTGCTTACTAAATTGCACTATTTTTTCCAATTCATTTATTTCCCGTATAATAAATATTGTAGTATTTTTCTGGCATTTACTGATGACTAGCATTACTCATTTTGATTAACAAATTAATTATAATTTACTTTTACTTTTTAAAAAACATTAACTATTTTATCTATTTAGATTTTATGTCAGCGAATTTTTGTGTCATCATGTTACTTGCTTACTTTCAACATAATAGCTTCCAATCATTGCTTTGAATTTGATTCTTGTACTAATTTTAATTGCTGTTTATGTTCATATCTAAGTTAACTCAAGTTGCTGTTAAAAAAGTCATACAATCATTATGCTAAAATTTTGATATTATAAAAAACCTTATGTATCATTATTTATAGCTCTTAATTAGCACCTAATTAATAAACCAATTTACTTTTACCTTTTATTTCTCCCTATGACCCAATTTTTCCATAATCTGTTATAATTTATTTTTACCTTTATGCTGTGATAAATGACTGAGTAACAAAAAACAAAACACCCACGTAACGCATATGTATAACATAACAAATTATTACAAGGCATAATCCTAGTGTTTTGGTAACTTTTTTAATACCTAGAATAAGAAGTTTTAGCCCATCTTGGGTATTTCCTGCCACAACTTGCAAAGAGCTGTTTTTCCAGTAAGTCCTACTCTCTGTAGTAGGCAGTGGTGTTTCAAGGCTGTAATCTGAATGGTATGGATGCTTAGTAGTAATGGGCTGCTCATCGATTTCAGTTCCTTTTTTTTTTTTGAGGGTGGACAGAGTCTCACTCTGTTACCCAGACTGAAGTGCAGTGGTGCGATCTCGGCTCACTGCAACCTCTGCCTCCCGGATTCAAGCGATTCTCCTGCCTCAACCTCCTGAGTAGCTGGGATTATAGGTGCTCCCCACGATGGCTGGATAATTGTGGTATTTTTAGTAGACACGGAGATTCACTATGTTGGCCAGTCTGGTCTCAAACTCCTGACCTCGTGATCTGCCCACCTCGGCCTCTCAAAATTTCAGTTATTTGCTAAGGACAGAGTTAGGATGCGTGTGAGAGAAAGAAAGAAAGAGAGAATGCGGGAGAGAGAGAGAGAGAGATCTTTATTTTCTTCTTTTTCTATGCAATAAGCCTGGTTCTCACTAACACAGGAAGAACTCAAAATCCTGTAACTACGTATTTGTTTTATCCACATTAAGCACACAACATCTCAGTTGAACAATACTAATGCTATGATGAGCAATATGCTTAAAATAGTTATAATATTTTTGGTTATAATATCTGTTGGTTATAATATCTATTCTCTAGACAATTTAAAATATAGTTAAAATCTAGAAGAAATGGATAAATTCCTCGACACATACACGCTCCCAAGACTAAACCAAGAAGAAGTTGAATCTCTGAATAGACCAATAACAGGCTCTGAAATTGAGGCAATAATTAATAGCCTAACAACCAAAAAAAGTCCAGGACCAGATGGATTCACAGCCGAATTCTACCAGAGGTACAAGGAGGAGCTGGTACCATTCCTTCTGAAACTATTCCAATCAATAGAAAAAGAGGGAATCCCACCTAACTCATTTTATGAGGCCAGCATCATCCTGATACCAAAGCCTGGCAGAGACACAACCAAAAAAGAGAATTTTAGACCAATATCCCTGATGAACATTGATGCAAAAATCCTCAATAAAATACTGGCAAACTGAATCCAGCAACACATCAAAAAGCTTATTCACCATGATCAAGTGGGCTTCATACCTGGGATGCAAGGCTGGTTTAACATATGAAAATCAATAAATGTAATCCAGCATATAAGCAGAACCAAAGACAAAAACCACATGATTATCTCAACAGATGCAGAAAAGGCATTTGACAAAATTCAACAACACTTCATGCTAAAAACTCTCAATAAATTAGGTATTGATGGGGCATATCTCAAAATAATAACAGCTATCTATGACAAACCCACATCCAATATCATACTGAATGGACAAAAACTGGAAGCATTCCCTTTGAAAACTGGCACAAGACAGGGATGCCCTCTCTCACCACTCCTATTCAACGTAGTGTTGGAAGTTCTGGCCAGGGCAATCAGGCAGGAGAAGGGAATAAAGGGCATTCGATTAGGAAAAGAGGAAGTCAGATTGTCCCTGTTTGCAGATGACATGATTGTATATCTAGAAAACCCCATTGTCTCAGCCCAAAATCTCCTTAAGCTGATAAGAAATTTCAGCAAAGTCTCAGGATACAAAATCAATGTGCAAAAATCACAAGCATTCTTATACACCAATAACACAAAAACAGGAGCCAAATCATGAGTGAACTCCCATTCACAATTGCTTCAAAGAGAATAAAATACCTAGGAATCCAACTTACAGGGGATGTGAAGGACCTCTTCAAGGAGAACTACAAACCACTGCTCAATGAAATAAAAGAGAATACAAACAAATGGAAGAACATTCCATGCTCACGGGTAGGAAGAATCAATATCGTGAAAATGGCCATACTGCCCAAGGTAATTTATAGATTCAATGCCATCCCCATCAAGCTACAAATGACTTTCTTCACAGAATTGGAAAAATCTACTTTAAAGTTCATATGGAACCAAAAAAGAGCCTGCACCACCAAGTCAATCCTCAGCCAAAAGAACAAAGCTGGAGGCATCATGCTACCTGACTTCAAACTATACTACAAGGCTACAGTAACCAAAACAGCATGGTACTGGTACCAAAACAGAGATTTAGACAAATGGAACAGAACAGAGCCCTCAGAAATAATGCCGCATATCTACAACTATCTGATCTTTGACAAACCTGACAAAAACAAGCAATGGGGAAAGGATTCCCTATTTAATAAATGGTGCTGGGAAAACTGGCTAGCCATATGTAGAAAGCTGAAACTGGATGCCTTCCTTATACCTTATACAAAAATTAATTCAAGATGGATTAAAGACTTACATGTTAGACCTAAAACCATAAAAACCCTAGAAGAAAACCTAAGCAATACCATTCAGGATATAGGCATGTGCAAGGACTTTCATGTCTAAAACACCAAAAGCAATGGCAACAAAAGCCAAAATTGACAAATGGGATCTAATTAAACTAAAGAGCTTCTGCACAGCAAAAGAAACCACCATCAGACTGAACAGGCAACCTACAGAATGGGAGAAAATGTTTGCAACCTACTCATCTGACAAAGGACTAATATCCAGAATCTACAATGAACTCAAACAAATTTACAAGAAAAAAACAAACAACCCCATCCAAAAGTGGGCAAAGGATATGAACAGGCACTTCTCAAAAGAAGACATTTATGCAGCCAAAAAACACATGAAAAGATGCTCATCATCACTGGCCATCAGAGAAATGCAAATCAAAACCACCATCAGATACCATCTCACACCAGTTAGAATAGTGATCATTAAAAAGTCAGGAAACAGCAAGTGCTGGAGAGGATGTGGAGAAATAGGAACAGTTTTACACTGTTGGTGGGACTGTCAACTATTTCAACCATTATGGAAGTCGGTGTGGCAATTCCTCAGGGATCTAGAACTAGAAATACCATTTGACCCAGCCATCCCATTACTGGGTATATACCCAAAGGATTATAAATCATGCTGCTATAAAGACACGTGCACACATATGTTTATTGCAGCACTACTCACAATAGCAAAGACTTGGAACCAACCCAAATGTCCAACAATGATAGACTGGTTTAAGAAAATGTGCCACATATACACCATGGAATACTATGCAGCCATAAAAATGATGAGTTCATGTCCTTTGTGGGAACATGGATGAATCCGGAAACTATCATTCTTAGCAAACTATCGCAAGGACAAAAAACCAAACACCGCATGTTCTCACTCATAGGTGGGAATTGAACAATGAGAACACATGGACACAGGAAGGGGAACATCACACACCGGAGACTGTTGTGGGGTGGGGGGAGGGGGGGAGAGATAGCTTTAGGAGATATACCTAATGCTAAATGATGAGTTAATGGGTGCAGCACACCAACATGGCACATGTATACGTTTGTAACAAATCTGCACGTTGTGCACATGTACCCTGAAACTTAAAGTATAATAACAATGATATTAAAAAAAGGTTTTTCATACTTCATTGTCTGAACATACACTTATTACACACTATATACCACTATATACTTTTAACCTCCCTTTTTTCTAAGTTTACTGGTAAACATATGTTTAATGCCGACTACTTGTTCTTATGTCAATGTTTCTCTGGTCATTTTGACTTTTTGAAATTTGTTCTTAGGTATATTCTTCAGGAAGTTTTGATAAGAGCAGTAATATTTGAATTATTCTATATTTATGTTGATAGCAGTCTGTCAGTGGCTTTTATACTTAAAAATGTATCTCTATTTCTTGCCTCATATTTTCTTGACTATCTTGAATGTTTTTACCATTTTATTCTGACATGCCAAACATTTTTGTTAAAATATAAAAAAAAGGAAAATGATTACTCTAAAAGTAAAAAGAAAATTTGTGATGGTAGTCACAATTTTTTCCTCTTGAAAGTCTCTGTTTTTCCAAATACCCAAATAATTACTCTTTTTTACAATTTAATATATTTACTAGAACATTTCTTGGTTTTTGTAAGTTTTCTTCAATATTCTTAGGTATACAATGTGCTTTTTCACTGTATTTTAAAGCTTATAGTATATAATTTTAACATAATTTTTCTCTTTCATGAAAGTTGATTTATGTGTAGCTTTTGAGTAGTTCTGCACTCTTGCTATTGCTTTTTCTTGATTGAAATACAACTATATTGGGTCTCATCTGACTCTATTAATATTTGTGTCCTTTTCGCATCCATTTTATTTGTTTGTTATTTTCATGTCCTTTTTTGTTGTTCATTTGTTTGTTTGTTTGTTTTTGAGACGGAGTCTCGCTCTGTTGCCCAGGATGAAGTGCAGTGGCGCGATCTCGGCTCACTGCAAGCTCTGCCTCCTGGGTTCACACCATTCTGCTGCCTCAGCCTCCCGAGTAGCTGGGACTACAGGGGCCCGCCACAACGCCCGGCTAATTTTTTGAATTTTTAGTAGAGACGGGGTTTCACCCTGTTAGCCAGGATGGTCTCGATCTCCTGACCTTGTGGTTCACCCGCCTCGGCCTCCCAAAGTGCTGGGATTACAGGCGAGAGCCGCCGTGCCTGGTCTATTTTCATTTTCTATATATATTTTTAATTATGAAATAATTTCAAACATGGGAAAATAACAAGTAAAATACCGTTAACATTTTTTTCCTGACATTTGGAGATAATTAATTAATGTGGTGCCTGTCATCACCATATGATTTATTTTATAGTTCCTATAAAAAAGGACTTTCTACAACACAATCATAGTAACTATCAAAATCAGGAAATTAATGTAGATACATTATTACCATCTACTCCTCAGACATATTCAGTTGTTGCCAGTTATCTCTGTCTAGGCTTTCTCAGGTTTTACCTGATTTGTAAGCTAACAAGTTAACATATCACATGTTTGTTTCAAATTCTTTGCTCCTCAGTTCCCATGGAGGTGATATGGTGTGGTTTAGGTGAATGCAACACAAACAAAGTACAATCTGTACTGCAGATTAAAAAACCTGAACCTGGCCCGGCGCGGTGGCTCATGCCTGTAATCCCAGCCCTTTGGGAGGCCGAGGCGGGTGGATCACGAGGTCAGGAGATTGAGACCATCCAGGCTAACACGATGAAACCCCGTCTCTACTTAAAATACAAACATTAGCTAGGCGTGGTGGCGGGTGCCTTTAGTCCTAGCTACTTGGGAGGCTGAGGCAGAAGAATCGTTTGAAACCAGAAGGCGGAGGTTGCAGTGAGCTGAGATACTGCGGCTGCATTCCAGCCTGGGCAACAAGAGCGAAACTCCCATCTCAAAGAAAAAAAATAAATAAATAAAATCATATCTACCAAGCCTTTTGTTATACAACCATCCTTGAAAACATATGGCAGAACAAATTCTGTCAGTACCTCTGTGAATGGGATGTGCAAAAATGTAAAAGACTCATGGAAAATTGTCTTGCCTACATTCCAAAAATGTCTATTTGTCATGTCTGTTTCGTTTATTTCAGTGGGCAAGATTTTTTAAGTTATTCTGTGACTTTTGTAATCTTGACATTTTTGAAGATTACAGGTCTGTTATTTTATAAAATGTCTATCAATTTAAATGACCTTATATATTTTTTCACACATGAACTCAATTTATGAATTTTTGGTAAAAATATCATACAAGTAGTCCTGTATTCTTTATGTGTCTTATTCAATTTATCCCATCACTGGTAAAGCTACATTGTATCACTTTATATAAAGTGATATCTGCCAGATTTCTTTATTAAAAATCACTACATTTCCCATTTAATAAGTGTTTAATGGTGAGATACATTGTAAATATCTTGTTCCTTATCGAACACTTACCATGTATTTTGTTATCTATTTGAGCTTCCTGCATTCATTATGACTTTGATAGTTAACAAATGGTGATTTAAAAATTTCACTCTTTCTTCTATATGTATTTATTGCCATTCTGGTTTAGAGCTTTTTCATTTATATATTGTTTTATTTTATTACATAGCTATGGATTCATGAATTTCTATTTCATTTAATGAATTGCAATCCATGTCTATTATTTTGTATTTTAATTATCAAAATTTCCAATTTTAATTTGATAATTAAAAGTGTCACTGGGAACTACCTCAAGCTAGTTTCTGTGTCTTTTGACATTTTTATACTTGTGGGATTTATAGTCTGGGCACTAGGTGGGCTATTTTTATTGTTACTATTCACAGGCTGGTCACAGTAGATATATGTACAAATATCACTAGCATTCCTACACATCAACAACAGTCAAGCTCAGAGCCAAACCAGAAAGGCAATCTCATTTACAATTGTCACAAAAAGAATAAAATGCCTAGGAATACAGCTAACCAAGGAAGTGAAAGATCTCTACAATGAAAATTACAAAACACTGTTTAAAGAAATCAGAGAAGACACAAACAAGTGGAAAAAATATCTCATGCTCATGGATAAGAAGAGTCAATATCATTAAAATGGCCATACTGCTCAAAGCAATTTTATAGCTTCAATGCTATTCCTATCAAACTACCAATGACATACTTCACAGAACTAAAAAAAATAAAATAAAAAAATAAAAATTCATACAGAACATAAAAAGAGCCCGAATTTGCAATCGTAAGCACAAAGAACAAAGCTGGAGGCATCACATTACCCAACTTCAAACTACACTGCAGGGCTACAGTAACCAAAACAGCATGGTACTAGTACAAAAACAGGCACATAGAACAATGGAACAAAATAGAGAGCCCAGAAATAAGATTGCAAACCTACAACCACCTGATCTTCTACAATGCCTACAGAAAGAAGCAATGGGTAAAAGACTTCCTATTCAATAAATGGTGTTGGGATAACTGGCTAGCCATATGCAGAAGATCGAAGCTGGATCTTTTCTTATACCATATACAGAAATCAACTCAAGAAGGATTAAAGACCTAAATGTAAAATGCAAAACTATAAAATCTCTGGAAGACAACCTAGTCAATACCATCTGAAACATGGGAATGGGCAAAAGTTTCATGACAAAGACAGTTGAAGCAATCACAATGAAAGTAAAAATTGACAAATGAGATCTAATTAAACTTAAGAGCTTCTGCACAGTAAGAGAAGCTCTCAGCAGAGTGAACAGACAGCCTACAAAATGCAATAAAATTTTGCAAACTATTCATCTGAAAAAGGTCTAATATCCAGCATCTATAAGGAACTTAAACAAATGTACAAGAGAAAAAGAACCCATTAAAAAGTGGGCAAAGGACATGAACACTTTTCAAAAGAAGACATACATGTGGCCAAGAAGCATATGAACAAAAGACTCAATATCACTGATCATTGGAGAAATACAAGTCAAAACTACAATGAGATACCATCTCACACCAGTCAGAATGGCTATTACTAAAAAGTCAAAAAAAAAAAAAAACAAAACAGATGATGGTGAGGTTACTGACAAAAGGGAACACTTATACCCTGATGGTGGGAGTGTAATTTAGTTTAACCATTCTGGAAAGCAGTATAGCAATTCCTCAAAGAGCTATAAGCGGAACTACAATTCAACGCAGCAATCCATTACTGGGTATATACCCAGAGAAACATAAATCTTTCTACCATAAAGACACTTACAGGCGAATGTTCACTGAAACACTATTTATAGTAGAAAAGACATGGAATCAACCTAAATGCCCATCAATGACAGATTGCATAAAGAAAATATGATCCATATACACGATGGGACACTATGCAGTCATACAAAATGAATGAGATCATGTGTTTTGTGAGAACATGGATGGAGCTGGAGGCTATTATCCTCAGCAAACTAATGCTGGAATAGAAAACCAAATATGGTATGTTCTCACTTATAAGTGGGAGGTGAATGATGAGAACTTATGAACACAAAGAAGGAAACAACAGACATTGGGGTCTTGTTGAGGGTGGAGGTGGGAGGAGGGAGAGGAGCAGAAAAGTTAACTGTTGGGTACTGGGCTTAAATCCTGGGTGATGAAATAATCTGTACAACAAACCCCATGACACGAGTTTACATATACAATAAACCTAAACATATATCACCGAACCTAAAATAAAAGTTAAGAAAAAAATGGTTATACTGCCCAAAGCAATTTATAGATTCAATGTTATCCCTATTAAACTACCAATGCCACATTTTGTCACAGAATTAGAAAATAGAACTTTCTAAAATTCATATGAAAATGGTCTAAATTCATATGGAAACAAAAAAATATCCTGAATATCCAATGCCATACTTAGCAAAAAGAACAGAGCTGAAGCATTCCCCAAATTAAAACTATACTACAAGTTTACAGTAACCAAAACAACATGGTACTGGTACATAAACAGAGACATAGAGGAATGAGACAGTATAGAGAACCCAGATACTAATACCACACACCTGCGACCATTTGATCTTTGTCAAAGTCAACAAAAACAAGCAATGAGGAAAAGACGTCCTATTCAATAAATGGTGCTGGGAAAACTGGCTAGCCACATGCAGGAGATTGAAACTGGGTGTCTTCCTTACACCGTATACAAAAAATAACTCAAGATGGACTAAAGACTTAAATGTAAAACCCAAAACTATAAAAATTCTGGAATATAAATTAGGAAATACCATTCTGGCCACAGTCTCTGGCAAAGATTTCATGAAGAAGTTGCCAAAAGCAATTGCCACAAAAGCAAATATTGACATATGGGATCTTATCAAACTAAAGAGTTTCTGTACAGTAAAAGAAACTATCAACAGATTTAACAGAGGACTTACAGAATGGAAGAAAATATTTGCAAACTAAGCATTTGACAAAATTATAATATCCAGAATCTATAAGGAATGGATTCAGAAGCAGAAGACGACCCCATTAAAAAGTAGGCAAAGGACATGAACAGAAAACTTTTCAAAAGACATACATGCAGCCAACAAGCACATGAGAAAATGTTTTATATCACAGGTCATTAGAGAAATGCAAATCAAAACCACAGTGAGATACTATTTCACACCAGGCAGAATGGCTATTATTAAAAAGTCAAAAGAAAAAAAAACAGATACTGGCAAGGTTGTGGAGAAAGGAGAAAGTTTGTACATTGTTGGCGGGAATATAAATTAACTCAGTCATTGTGAAAGCAGGGTGGTGATTTTTCAAAGAACTTAAAACAGAATTACCATTTGACCCAGAAATCCCATTACTGGGTATATACTCAATGGAATATAAAACATTCTGCCATAAAGACACATGTACATGTATGTTCATCGCTGAAATATCCACAACAACAAAGCCATGGACTCAGTCTAAATCCCCATCAGTTGTAGACTGGATAAAGAAAATGTAGTAGATATGTGCCATGGAATACTATGCAGCCTTAGAAAGAATGAGATCATGCTCTTTGCAGCAACGTGAATGGAGCTGGAGGTCATTATCCTAAGTGAACTAATACATGAACAGAAAACCAAAAATAGTACGTTCTCACTTACAAGCAGGAGCTAAACATTCAGAACACATGGATGCAAAGCAGGGAACAACAGATTTTGGGGTCCACTTGAGAGTGGAAGGTGGGAGGAAGGAGCATTGGGTACTGGGCTTATTAGTTCGTGATGAAATAATCTGGACATCCAAACCCCCATGACACACAATTTACCTATAACAAATCTGCATATGTTCCTGTGAACATAAAATATGAGTTAAAAAAAGTAAACATTAAAATTAAAAATATATTTTTTTATTTGTCTTTTCCTTTCTTTTTTTTTTTTTAATTATACTTTAAGTTTTAGGGTATATGTGCACATTGTGCAGGTTAGTTACATATGTATACATGTGCCATGCTGGTGCGCTGCACCCACTAACTCGTCATCTAGCATTAGGTATATCTCCCAATGCTATCCCTCCCCCCTCCCCCCTCCCCACCACAGTCCCCAGAGTGTGATATTCCCCTTCCTGTGTCCATGTGATCTCATTGTTCAATTCCCACCTATGAGTGAGAATATCTCAGTAAACTATCGCAAGAACAAAATTAAAAATATTTTGTAGTGTAATAGAGAATCCTTCCCAACCAGTAGTTTTGCAAATGTTGCCTGTAAACATTCAGGTCTCCTGTCTCATTACATTTATATACTTTCTTGTGTCATGTGGGGAAATTAAAAGATATGTCATTTATAAATCATGTTTGTCCATTGTTTGACTAATATACAATAAAGATACATGAATAGAGAAAATCTATATACATTTACAAAAAGCATTATGTTGCACATAAAATTTTGAAACCTGCTTATGAATGTTTTTCATGTCAAAATGTAATTTTAATGAACAGATATGATAACCTGGAATTAATTTTAGGTATAATGTCCACTAAGCTTCTTTATTATTTTGTAGGGGTTTAAAATTTCACATAAACTAGATGGTAACAAGCTGTATGGTACATGTTTAAGGATAAATAAATATGAATATATGTACCAGAATGGAATATATTATTATGATGTCTTTTACATAGGTTGAGAGTAGAAACTCTTTCCTGAAAAATTGATTTTGTTTGTGACTTTCAATAAATTTTATTTTAGAGGGTATACGAATGGGTCCAATCAAAAATAATTCTGTTATCCACAAAGCTTAGAGTAGTTGTTGTTGGCTTACACAAATTTTGTGTGCTTTCTAACATACTCTTAGTTTTAAGTTCCCCTATTCAAGCAGGCATGTTACAAAGTCTAGTGGGTAAACTCATGTTCTATTACATGTACACAGATTATAATTAAGTTTCCTCAAAGCAATCAGAAGTCTATCCATGAATAGAGCTTGGTAAATATTCAGTAAATATTAATATAAAAACCAATATTCTTGGTGCCAACAACATAACAGTTACCCAAACAGAATAAAATTGCTGTCCACATAGTGTTTATATTATTTTTGCAATAAAATATGTAAATTTTTGCATGCTAGAAGGTGGTAAATATTTTAGAGACATATTTAGAAGGTAAAGTTTGAAAGTCGAGGTTGTTATAATTTTAAATAGAACAGATAGAAAAGACTTAACTGAGAAGGTGACTTTGGAGCACAGATTTAAAGAAGGTGAACAGTTAAGTGAGGAAACTATTTTGAGGAATGAGTGTCTGTGATCAGTAGAGGCAAAAGCTCATGAGCATGTTTAGCATGCTCAAGGAGCAGGAAAGAAGGCAACGGGAGATAAATGTAATTCAAAGGCAGGAGAACAGATGAGGTCACAGACAAAATTGTGGGGAGTGAGGGAGGTAGCAGTTCATAAAGGGCCATTCAATGTATTGTAAAGTTTAGATCTTACTCTGAGTGAGGTGACAAATCATTCAAAGGTTTAGAGTGAAAAGCTGATATGATCTGTTTTTAATTTTAAAAAGATCATTTCCACTGTTGTTTTGATCATATAATTGAAGAAAAGATATGAGGGGCCAGGACTGTAATTATGGAGTCCAATTAACTAGATAGAGGGATAATCCAGACAAGAGATAATGACGTCTTGGACTGTGGTGGTCTCAATGAAGTCTATAAGAAGTAACCATGCTCTTAATATATTTTATTTTATTTTATTTTTATTATACTCTAAGTTTTAGGGTACATGTGCACAGCTTAGTTACATATGTATATATGGAATACTATGCATCCATAAAAAATGATGAGTTCATGTCCTTTGTAGGGACATGGATGAAGCTGGAAACCATCATTCTCAGCAAACTGTCACAAGGACAAAAAACCAAACACCACATGTTCTCATTCATAGGTGGGAACTGAACAATGAGAACACATGGACACAGGAAGGGGAACATCACACACCAGGGCCTATTGTGGGGTGGGGGAAGGGGGGAGGGATATCATTTGGAGACATATATTTTAAAGGTAGAACCATCAAAGTTTGTTGATGAACTGGATATAGTGGTCAGCTAAATTAATGTCATGGGTGTTTAATATATGCAGTTGCATACGGCTCCACATTAATAAGGATCCTATACTTGATTTCAAGCTTTGTTTTTCCATCTTTAAATTTATGATAATTTTAACTTCTGACTTGTATCTTCCATTATTTGATGGGACAATGGATCATGTCCATGATCAGAGGAGATAAGCACAATATGTCTGCCTACCTTCATTTCTTTCTACTTCATTCACAGAAAGTTGTCAAGATTAGCCATACGCACATAATTCCCGTAGTTGTACTATGTGTGGAAGTTCAATGATACTCAGAGACACTGGCTTCCATATCACACTATCCTTGTACTCTCTTTGAGTCTTGCTGAATTCCCAAAAATAATGGGTCCACTGGAATGGGTGCTCGTATTCCATATCGACATGTCAATAATTGACTAAATGAGGACACTGAAAGCCCTGTGAGGTTATGCTTTCCTTCCAATAAAAACTTGCTTTGAACACAGAAGCAGTGGTATTCCAAGAAACAAAGCTAACAAGGAATTATATTATATCCCTTCTTACCCATGTCACTTTCCTCTATTAGCCAACTATGTATGCTGATAATCATGAGACAGGAAGAATGGGAAAGATGGGACATCCGCATTTCCTCTCTATTTAGTCCTTCCTTACTCCTCAGTGAACTGAAGACAGAATTAGTAAAATATGTTGTAGAGCAAGAAGTAATTAAAAAGAGGTGAGTTGTTTTGTGTAGTGTTTCCTCTATTCTAATAAAAACAAATTAACAATAGCAAAATAGATAGCATGAGATTATTATGATGGGTGTAATCCTGGAGGAAAGTAAAATTTTGGAGATTCAGTGGGAAAAAAATGTGCTTATGTGATGGTTTTTGTTGGTCAAAAATAATCTACTTCACAAAGTGGTAGATTTAGCCTTTGAAAGGAGAATAAATATGATAAGACTACAAAATTACATAAAAATGGGATTACAAGATAAAAATAAAAATAATAAACTTTATTTCACAACATAACCTCCATCAAGGTCAGCACACTTTTGTAAGCAGTGATATGAATATTGTTCATATCAAAATCATATTATTCATATCAGGTAACATGAGTAAGAAAGGATATATTAGAATTCCTTGTTTTGTTTCTTAAAACACCACTGCTTCTGCAGCCATTTAGTCCATCCCTAAAGAACTGAGGGTCCTGGAAACTTAACCATGTCAATGCATTCTTTTTTACATTATTAACATTAAAAAAAGATACCTTTAATTTTTTTTAAGACTAGGAAACAAAAAGAAGTTAATATAAACCAAATCATGACTATAAGATAGATAGATGCATGTTGATTTCCCATAAAAATTCTCACAAAATTGTGCTTGTTTGATGAGAGGAATGAGCAGGAACGTTGTCATGATGGAGAAGGAGTCTCTAGTGAAGGTTTCCAGGACATTTTTCTGATAAAACTTTGGCCAACTTACTCAAAACATGCTCTAATAAGAAGATATTCTCATTCTTATGGCCATCCAGAAAGTCAACAATCAAAATTCCTTGAGCATCCTAAAAAAACTTTTGCCATGACTTATGCCTTTGGCAGATCTGCTTTTTTTTTTTTTTTTTTTTTTTTAATTATTGAGACTTAAAAAAATTTGTTTTTATTATACTTTAAGTTTTAGGGTACATGTGCACAATGTGCAGGTTAGTTACATATATATATATGTGTCATGTTGGTGTGATGCACCCATTAACTCGTCATTTAGCATTAGGTATATCTCCTAATGCTATCCCTCCCACCTCCCCCGACCCCACAACAGGCCCTGGTGTGTGATGTTCCCCTTCCTGTGTCCATGTGTTCTCATTGTTCAATTCCCACCTATGAGTGAGAACATGCGGTGTTTGGTTTTCTGTCCATGTGATAGTTTGCTGAGAATGATGGTTTCCAACTTCATCCATGTCCCTACAAAGGACATGAACTCATCCTTTTTTATGGCTGCATAGTATTCCATGGTGTATATGTGCCACATTTTCTTTTTTTTTTTTTTTTTTTTTTTTTACTTTTTACATTTTTTTTGCTCTTCTTTCTTTTTTTTTTTTTAATTATACTTTAAGTTTTAGGGTACATGTGCACATTGTTCAGGTTAGTTACATATGTATACATGTGCCATGCTGGTGCGCTGCACCCACTAACTCGTCATCTAGCATTAGGTATATCTCCCAATGCTATCCCTCCCCCCTCCCCCCTCCCCACCACAGTCCCCAGAGTATGATATTCCCCTTCCTGTGTCCATGTGATCTCATTGTTCAATTCCCACCTATGAGTGAGAATATGCGGTGTTTGGTTTTTTGTTCTTGCGATAGTTTACTGAGAATGATGGTTTCCAATTTCATCCATGTCCCTACAAAGGATATGAACTCATCATTTTTTATGGCTGCATAGTATTCCATGGTGTATATGTGCCACATTTTCTTAATCCAGTCTATCATTGTTGGACATTTGGGTTGGTTCCAAGTCTTTGCTATTGTGAATAATGCCGCAATAAACATACGTGTGCATGTGTCTTTATAGCAGCACGATTTATAGTCATTTGGGTATATACCCAGTAATGGGATGGCTGGGTCAAATGGTATTTCCATTTCTAGATCCCTGAGGAATCGCCACACTGACTTCCACAATGGTTGAACTAGTTTACAGTCCCACCAACAGTGTAAAAGTGTTCCTATTTCTCCACATCCTCTACAGCACCTGTTGTTTCCTGACTTTTTAATGATTGCCATTCTAACTGGTGTGAGATGATATCTCATTGTGGTTTTGATTTGCATTTCTCTGATGGCCAGTGATGATGAGCATTTTTTCATGTGTTTTTTGGCTGCATAAATGTCTTCTTTTGAGAAGTGCCTGTTCATGTCCTTCGCCCACTTTTTGATGGGGTTGTTTGTTTTTTTCTTGTAAATTTGTTTGAGTTCACTGTAGATTCTGGATATTAGCCCTTTGTCAGATGAGTAGGTTGCAAAAATTTTCTCCCATGTTGTAGGTTGCCTATTCACTCTGATGGTAGTTTCTTTTGCTGTTCAGAAGCTCCTTAGTTTAATTAGATCCCATTTGTCAATTATTGCTTTTGTTGCCATTGCTTTTGGTGTTTTGGACATGAAGTCCTTGCCCACGCCTATGTCCTGAATGGTAATGCCTAGGTTTTCTTCTAGGGTTTTTATGGTTTTAGGTCTAACGTTTAAATCTTTAATCCATCTTGAATTGATTTTTGTATAAGGTGTAAGGAAGGGATCCAGTTTCAGCTTTCTACATATGGCTAGCCAGTTTTCCCAGCACCATTTATTAAATAGGGAATCCTTTCCCCATTGCTTGTTTTTCTCAGGTTTGTCAAAGATCAGATAGTTGTAGGTAAGTGGCGTTATTTCTGAGGGCTCTGTTCTGTTCCATTGATCTATATTTCTGTTTTGGTACCAGTACCATGCTGTTTTGGTTACTGTAGCCTTGTAGTATAGTTTGAAGTCAGGTAGTGTGATGCCTCCAGCTTTGTTCTTTTGGCTTAGGATTGACTTGGCGATGCGGGCTCTCTTTTGGTTCCATATGAACTTTAAAGTAGTTTTTCCAATTCTGTGAAGAAAGTCATTGGTAGCTTGATGGGGATGGCATTGAATCTGTAAATTACCTTGGGCAGTATGGCCATTTTCACAATATTGATTCTTCCTACCCATGAGCAAGGAATGTTCTTCCATTTGTTTGTATCCTCTTTTATTTCCTTGAGCAGTGGTTTGTAGTTCTCCTTGAAGAGGTGCTTCACATCCCTTGTAAGTTGGATTCCTAGGTATTTTATTCTCTTTGAAGCAATTGTGAATGGGAGTTCACTCATGATTTGGCTCTCTGTTTGTCTGTTGTTGGTGTATAAGAATGCTTGTGATTTTTGTACATTGATTTTGTATCCTGAGACTTTGCTGAAGTTGCTTATCAGCTTAAGGAGATTTTGGGCTGAGACGATGGGGTTTTCTAGATAAACAATCATGTCGTCTGCAAACAGGGACAATTTGACTTCCTCTTTTCCTAATTGAATACCCTTTATTTCCTTCTCCTGCCTGATTGCCCTGGCCAGAACTTCCAACACTATGTTGAATAGGAGTGGTGAGAGAGGGCATCCCTGTCTTGTGCCAGTTTTCAAAGGGAATGCTTCCAGTTTTTGCCCATTCAGTATGATATTGGCTATGGGTTTGTCATAGATAGCTCTTATTATTTTGAAATATGTCCCATCAATACCTAATTTATTGAGAGTTTTTAGCATGAAGGGTTGTTGAATTTTGTCAAAGGCTTTTTCTGCATCTATTGAGATAATCATGTGGTTTTTGTCTTTGGCTCTGTTTATATGCTGGATTACATTTATTGATTTGCGTGCAGGGCCGGCGGACCCCGCCCCGGATCCCTCGCGGGGACACCGGGGGGGCGCCGGGGGCCTCCCACTTATTCTACACCTCTCATGTCTCTTCACCGTGGCAGACTAGAGTCAAGCTCAACAGGGTCTTCTTTCCCCGCTGATTCCGCCAAGCCCGTTCCCTTGGCTGTGGTTTCGCTGGATAGTAGGTAGGGACAGTGGGAATCTCGTTCATCCATTCATGTGCGTCACTAATTAGATGACGAGGCATTTGGCTACCTTAAGAGAGTCATAGTTACTCCCGCCGTTTACCCGCGCTTCATTGAATTTCTTCACTTTGACATTCAGAGCACTGGGCAGAAATCACATCGCGTCAACACCCGCCGCGGGCCTTCGCGAGGCAGATCTGCTTTTGCTTTGACTGAAACACTTCCACCTCCTGGTAGCCATTGCTTTGATTGTGCTTTGTCTTCAGGAATGTACTGGTAAAGCCATGTTTCATCTCTTGTTACAGTTCTTTAGAGAAACGCTTCAGGATCTTGATCCAATTTTTAAAATTTTCCCCTGATAGTTCTTATTGTGTCTGCAGCTCATGTGGCATAAGAGTTTTGGCACCTATCAAGTGGAGAATTTGCTCAGCTATAGTTTTTCAGTCAGAATTACGTAAACTGAATTGAGACGTCTATGATGTTGGCTATTTTTTCTGCTGCTAATATTTGGTCCTTTTCAATTAGGAAATGAACAAGATGAATTTTTTTTCTCACAAATTGATGTGAATGGTCTGCTGCCACAGGCTTCAACCTCAATATTCTTTGTCCCTTCTTAAAATGAGCCTTTCATTTATAAACTAATTATTTCTTTAAGGTATTTTCCCCTGAAACATTTTATAAGGCATCATTGATTTCACCACTTTTCCACCCAAGCTTCATCATAAATTTGATGTTTGTTCTTGCTTCAATTTTAGCAGAATTCATATTGCTCTGATAGGGGGTCTATTCAAACTGCTATCTTACCCTTCTTAATGCCTCAACCTAGACCCTATTCAGACATGTTATAACAACTTAGTATGAGTTTATCTTGATGTAAAACATTTAGAATCCTTGCATTGCTTTTTCATAATACACGTTTTCCATGAGCTTTTTGAAGCCCTCTCATTGTTCATCGCTAGCAACGGGAAAGCAAAGATACATGTGTAGAGCTTGGTAGATATGCTCACAAGAAAATAGTTTGTAGAAGTTATCCTCTGATTAATTATTTTCTCAGTTAAAAAGTTAGCAAGTTCAATTTTCACAAATGGGAATAAGAGAAAGGAGAGGAATGGAAAGGAGAGGAGTAGGGAGATTTCAGTCTTATGGTCACCTTATCAGAAAAGTCTTTTCTGAGTCCTTAGAATATTTTTACAATATTAGCACCATCTTCATCTTGTTATAACTTTAAAATTTATTTGTATGTTTCATTTTGCAAATGATTCAAGTCTATTTCTCCTAGTAGGTTGTAAGCCTTGTGAGAGTAGAGATCATGACATCTTACCAATTGCTGTGCCTAGCACAGTGTTTTGAATATATTAGACAATAAATACACAACTACTGAATCAAATAATTTGTGAGATGTGTGTTTCTGCTTGAAAACTTAATTTTTAAGCCACTTTATTGAGGTGTGTAAGAGCTGTACATATTTAATTTATACAATTTGATGAGTTTGGAGATAATTATACACCCAAAAAATCATCACCATAATCAATGTCATAAGCAAGTCCATCACTTCCATAAGTTTCCTTCTGCCCTCTTTATTATTATTGTTATAATTATTATTTTTATGGTAAGAACACAAGATCTAAAAACTGTTTCAATATGTGAGTAAAATAGTAAATGAATTATAAGGGATAATTGACTTCAGCTTTGAAATTCAGACTGGTTAGGATGTTCAATTCTTTCCACAGAATTTTGTAAAGTTTATGCATTCGCATAATCATGTTTAGATTTTTGTTTCTCAAAAAATGAACAGCAATTCTGAGGTCTCAAGTCCCAGAAGTATTTTGTTTCTTTCACTTTATTCCAACACAGACTAATCACTAACTTAGTGGCCACACTCCCATTAGAATTTTCTTGTAGGTCATATATCTTGTAAGATATAGTCTCCTGACTAATTGTTGACCCAATATCTCACTCCCTTTTTCGACTGGTCTGTTAGAATCCAGCTTCAAATTCCAAACCTTGCTTGTCTTTGTTTTCTTATAATATTTTCTCAAGAGTTTTTGCAAACGCAAACATGCTGTTTTACACACCTAATAAATGTTGTAACACTTAGAGTCTGTAGGTGAGGCTTATCTATTTGTTTCATCGTATTGTATGTCATATCAATATCAAGCTATATCAAACAATATCAATTTATCATATTCCCCTTTATCTTTAAAAAACAAACTTAAATATCTTTTGTAACAATACATACACATTTAATGAATACAACTTGATGAGTTGGGAAATAAGAATATATCCATGAGACTATCACCAAAATTTATGCCAGAAAATTTTGTATCTCCAAGGAATTTTTCCTACCCTCTTTATTTTTGGTGATAACAATATGTAATATAAGATTTATTTTCTTAACAAAGTTTAAAAATGTACAATACAAATTTTTAAACCATATTCACATTGTTGTACATTAATTCACCAGGCATTATTCATCTTATATAACTGAAATTGTGTATCCCTGGGCCAACATTTCTACATTTTGACATTTCTCCCTTCCCCCAAGCCCCACAACCAGGGTTCCATTCTCAGCGCCTGCGAGTTGGACTATTTTATATTCCACATATAAGTCAGATAATACATTATTTTTCTTGCTGTATCTGGCTTATTTCATTTAGTATGATGTCTAAGCAGGTTTATTCATGTTGTTGCAAATGTCAGGATTTCCTTTTTTTTTCTTTATCCATTCTTTGATAAACATTTGGCTTATTTGTGTATTTTAGTTATTCTGACTAATGCTGCACTAAATGTGGGATCTGAGATCACGATTTCATTTCCTTTGCATATGTACTAAGTATTGACATTGCTGTTTCACTTAGTAGTTATATTTTTTATTTTTTTGAGGAATCCCCATACTGCTTTCTATAATGGCTGCACCAGTTTACATTCCAACCAATGGTGCACAGATAAAATATTTGAAAACCAAATATCTGATAAGGAGTTAGTATTCAAAATAGCCTACAACTCAATAACAAAAAAGTAATCCAATTTAAATATGGGCAAAGAAACTGAATAGACATTTGTTTAAAGAAGACATATAAATGGCCAGCAGGTATATGAAAAGGTGTTCAACATCACTAACAATCAATGAAATGCAAACCAAAACCACAATGAGTTATCATCTCATACATGTGAGAATGGCTATTATCAAAATGACAAAAAAATCAATATAATTCTTCCAATCCATGAACACAACATGTTTTTCCATCTATTTCTGTCTACACTAATTTATCAATGTTTAATAGTTTTCAGTATACAGATTTTTCACCTCCTCAGTTTAGTTTATTTCTAAGTATTTTTTATCTTTTTGGTGGTATTGTAAATATTTCCTTAATTTCATTTTTAGGTAATTAATTCCTAGTGTATAGAAATGCAATTGCCTTTTTGTTTACTGAGTTTGCATTCTGCAGCATGTCTGCATTCATTTACCAGTTATAACAGTTCTTTTGTGAAGTCTTTGGAGTTTTCTACCTGATCTATAAGATTGTGCAGTCTGCAAACATAGATAATTTTCCTTCTTCCTTTTCTATTTGAATGACTTTTATTTCTTTCCCTTGCTTGATCCTTTGGATAGAATTTCTATTACCATGGTGAATAGAAATGGCAAGTGGACATGTTTGCCTTGCTCCAGATCTTACAGAAAACACTTTCAGTTTTTTTTATCATTGAATATTATGTTAGCAGAAGCATTACAAGATACACCTATTTTGTTGAGAGTTTTTATCATGAAAGGATGTAGAATTTGTCAAATGGTTTTTCTGCATCTATTTAAATGATCATGTGATTTTCATCTTTTATTCTGCTCATGTGGTGTATCTCATTCATTGATTTGCATATGTTGAATCATCCTTGCATCCCACTTTATCATGGTGTGTGATTGCATTAATACCTTGTTGAATGTGGTTGCTAGTACTTTATTGAAGATTTTGGCATCAATGTTCTTCAAGGATATTTGTCTATAGATTCTTTTTTTTTCTTCTCCTTCTCCTTCTCCTCCTCCTCCTCCTTCCTCTTCCTCCTCTTCTTCTTCTTCTCTTTTTTTTTTTTGAGGTGGAGTTTCACTCTTGCTGCCCAGGCTGGAGTACAATGGCACGATCTCAGCTCATCGCAACCGCCACCTCCCAGGTTCAGGTGATTCTCCTTTCTCAGCCTCCCGAGTAGCTGGGATTACAGGCATGTTCCACCACACCTGACTAATTTTGTATTTTTAGTAGAGACGGGGTCTCTCCATCTTGGCCAGGCTGATCTCAAACTCCCGACCTCAGATGATCTGCCTGCCTCGACCTCCCAAAGTACTGGAATTACAGGCATGAGCCACTGTGACCGGCACTATAGATTCATTTTCTTGTGATATCTTTGTCTGGTTTTATATCAGGGGCATGCTAGCCTCATTAAAACAGGTTAGAAAGAGTCCCTCTTCTATTTCGGGAAAAGTTTAAGAAGGGCTGGTATTAATTCTTCTCTAAATGTTTGAGAGAATTCATCCATGAAATCATCTGGCCCTGAATTTTTCTTTGTTTAGAACTTTTTAATCTCTGATTAAGTTTCCTCATTTTGTATTGGTCTGTTCAGGCTTCCCAAGTGAGTCTTGGTATGTTGTATGCTTCTAGAAATTTATTCACTTTTTCCCAGTGTTCAATATTTTTGTGTGTAGTTTTTGGTAATATCCTTTATGATTTGTGTGTCTATGATCTATTTGTCATATTTTTTATAATCTGTTGTTTATGATCTGTTTGTAATATATCTCTTCCATTTACTATTTTATTTATTTTTGTCTTCTGTTTTTTTTTTCTTTTAGTTTAGCTAAGTGTTTGCCAGTTTTGTTTATCTTAGAAACAAACTCTTAATTTCATTGATTTTCCCCCTATTTTTAGATTTATTTATTTCATTATTGTTACTCTTATCTTTATTTCCTTTCTTTCTTCTAGTTCTGGGATCAGATTGTGCTTCCTTTTCTAATTTCTGGAAGTGAAATATTAGGTTTTTTATTTGTGTTATTTCTTTTTTTAATGTAGGCATTTATCAGTAAAAATATTCCTCTTAGTACTTTATTTGCTAATTTCTATCAATTTTGATATATTTATTTTCACACTTTTCAAGATGTTTTCTAATTTTTCTATTGATTTCCTCTTTGATCTATTGGTTGCTGAAAGGTGTCTTGTTTGATCTCCATGTTTATAATATTTTACATTTTTCTTTTGTTATTGATCTCTAATTTCATTCCATTGTGGTTGGAAAAGAAACTTCACATTGTTGTAATTATTCTTATATTTATCAAGCTTTTTGTGCAACTTATCATATGATCTGTTAGTCGGAAGGTTCTATGTGCAATTAAGAACAATATATATTCTGTTACTGTTGGGTAGAATGTTCTGTATGTTTCTTAGGCCCATTTTATTTATAATATTTTTCTAGTTCACTATTTCCCTACTAATTTTCTGTCTGGAATATGTGTCCATTGTTGTAAATGTAGTATTGAAGTCTCCTACTATCGCCGTATTGCTATCTACTTCCCTTCTCAGATCTTGCTTTACATATTTAAGTACACTAATGTTGGAGATATATATATATAGTTGGATATATATATATACATGTATATATATATATCTCTAACTTTATGTAAAGTGAGAATTTTCTTATGTAAAGCAATAATTATAAATAATGTAAAGCAATAGTTATATGTAATTGTATGTATGTATGTACATATATGTATGTACATTTGACAATTTAATTATAATGTGGGTTGGTATAGATCTTTTTAGACTCAACCTATTAGGGTCCTTTGGGGCTTCATTCATATGTATGTATGTATGTACATTCATATATGTAAATTAATATATGTAAATCAAAATTATAAACAAATATATATTATATTCTATATTATAGCTTCCTTTCAAATTGATTTTTTAAAATCATTATATAATAATCTGTGTCTCTGGAGGCAGTTTTTGATGTGAGGTATATTTAATCTGCTATAAGTATGGTCATTTCCGTCTTTTTTGGTGACCATTCTCTTGGAATATATTTTTATATGTCATCTCTTTCACCCTATATATGTATTTAAATCCGAGGGAATATGTTGCAGGCAAAGAAAAATTATTTAATATTTTAAAAAATCGATTTGGGCACTCTATATATTTGATTGGTGAGTTTAATCCATTAACATTTAATTATTGATAGCTAAGGACTTATTATTATGTTTTATAGTTTTTTTAGTTCCTGCTTTCCTCTCTTGCTATCCCTCTTTTTGATTTGATAATTTTTGTGGTAATATATTTTGATTCTTTTTCTCTTTTTCAGTATCCACTTTTAGTTTTTTTCATTCTGGTTACTATGAGGCTTACATAAAATTTCTTATAGCTCTAAAGGTCTATTTTGACCTGATAACCAGTTAACTTCTATTGCATACAAAAGTCTCTATTTTTCCTCTCCCCACACACTTTGTGTTTCTGATGTCAGATTTACTTCTTTTTGTATTGTATCCATTAACTAATTTATGAAAGTTATAACTATTCCTTGTACATTGGTCTTTTAAATTTTACACTAAATTTAAAAGTGACTTACACAGCACCACTGCAATACTACATTATTCTGTATTTATTTATATATTTACTTTTGCCACTGAGATTTCTACTTTTATATGCTTTTGTGTTACTGTTTAACATTCTTTTATTTCAACATGAAAAACTCCCTTCAGCACTCTTGTAAGGTAGGTCTAGTTTTTGCTTGTTTGGGGGAAATTTTTATCTCCTTTATTTTTGAAGGACATTTTTTTTGAATATACTATTCTTATTTGGCAGGTTTTTTTTTTCTTTCAATACTTTGCATCTGTCATCCCATGCTCTCCTGGCCTGCAAGATTTATGTTGAGAAATCGGCTGACAGTAGTACAGCTGTTCCCTAGAATGAAAGAGCCACTTTTCACCAGCTGCTTTCGAAATTCCCTCTTTGTATTTGACATTTGACAATTTAATTATAATGTGTCTTGGTATAGACCTGTTTAGGCTCAACCTATTCAGGTCCTTTGGGGCTTCATGATTCTCAAAGTCTATTTTCCTCCCCAGATTTGGGAAGTATTCAGCAATCATTTCTCCAAGTAAACATTCTATCTTTTTTGTTTAAATCCTACTGTGACTCTCATAATGTTTATTTGCTTCACTTAATGATATCCCAGATGTCTCAGAGCCCACTTCATTTTTAAACATTTTTTCTGTTATTTGACTGGATAATTTCAAAGGACCTGTCTTCAAGCTCGTTGATTCTTCCCTCTTCAGAATTAAATCTGCTATAGGAGCTCTCTATTGGATTTTTCACCTCATTTGTTGTATTGTTCAGCTCCAGAATTTCTGTGTTTTCTTTTTGATATTTTTGACCTCATTATTGAATTTTTCATTTTGTTTATGTATTGTCCTTCAGGTATTGTTTAGTTATCCGTGTTCTTCTGTAGCTCACTAAGCTTCTTTAAGATTATTAGTTTGCAGTAATTGCCAGACAGTTCATGGATCTTTGTTTTTCAGGGTTGGTTAGCAGTACTTTATATTGTTCTTTGGTAGTGTCTGTTTTTTTATGATTTTTATGACCTTTCTATGCTTGTATTCATGTGTACACATTTTAAAAACAGTAACCTCTTTCAGTCTTCATAGACTAGATTTGTCAGGGAAAACCCCTCACTCGTCAGTCTGTCCAGAAATTCTGCGTAGGCCTGGTAAGTAATCTGGGGTCTATGGTTGGGTGGACAGGTGGGCCTGATGATGGAAATTAAGAACAATCAGGCCTTGTGCCATACCCATGTGCAGGTAGGCCTCATGCTAGGGTCCATGGATTGCCTGAGTTTAGATTACCCATTTGTGGATGGGTGACCCCGACTGCTGGGTCTGCAGTCTAATGGGTCTGCTGCTAGGGTTTGCTGTTGAGTGGGTCTGGTGCTGGGATCTGCATGTGGATTTGGTGCTGAAGTCTACAGTCACATGTGCTTATTACTAGTGTCTATGCTTAAGCTGATCTGGTGCCAGAGTTTATTAACTGTACTTTGGTGCCATAGTCTATGGGCAAAGTGGCCTGGTTCCAAAATCCACAGCCAAGTTGAATGCTAACTTTATTATTACTTTTATTCTTATGATAACTTGTAGGCCAAGGGAATCTCTCAACACTGTGCTATTTGGGCTGGTTTGTGAGCGTTAGGAAAATGATATGGTTTGGCTGCGTCACCATCCAAATCTAAACTTGAATTGTATCTCCCACAATTCCCGTGTGTTGTGGGAGGGACCCAGGAGGAGGTAACTGAATCATGGAGCCGGTCTTTCCTGTGCTATGTTTGTGATAGTGAATAAGTCTCATGAGATCTGATTGGTTTATCAGAGTTTCCGGTTTTGCTGCTTCCTTATTTTCTCTTGCTGCTGCCATGTAAAAAGTGCCTTTCATCTCCTGCCATGATTGTGAGGCCTCCCCAGCCATGTGGAATTGTAAGTCCAATTAAACCTCTGTTTCTTTACAGTCTCAGGCATGTCTTTATCAGCATTGTGAAAAAGGACTGTATGGTAAATTGGTACCAGTAAAGTGGGGCATTGCTACAAAGATACCCGAAAATGTGGAAGTGACTTTGGAACTGCATAACAGGCATCAATTGTAACAGTTTGAAGGGCTCAGAAGAAGACAGAAAAATGTGGAAAAGTTTGGAACTTCTTATAGACTTGTTGAATGGCTCTGTCCAAAACGCTTATAGTGATATGGACAATAAAATCCAGGCTGAGGTGTTCTCAGATGGAGATGAGGAACTTGTTGGGAACTGGAGCAAAGGTGACTCTTGTTATGTTTTAGCAAAGAGACTGGCAGCATTTTACCCCTACCCTAGAGATTTGTGGAACTCCGAACTTGAGAGAGATGATGTAGGGTATCTGGCAGAAGAAATTTCTAAGCAGCAAAGCATTCAAGAGGTGAGTTGGGTGCCATCAAAGGCATTCAATTTTATAAGGGAAGTAGAGCATAAAAGTTGGGAAAATTTGCAGCCTGACAATGCAATGGAAAAAAAAAACCCATTTTCTGGGTAAAAATTCAAGCCTGCTGCAGAAATTTAAGCCTGCTGCAGAAATTTGCATAAGTAGCAAGGAGCCTAATGTTAATCCCCAAGGCCATGGGGAAAATGTCTCCGGGACATGTCAGAGACCTTCTCAGCAGCCCCTCCCATCAAAGGCCTGGAGGCCCAGGAAGAAAAAGTGGTTTTGTGGGCTGGGTTCAGTGTCCCCGTGCTGTTTGCAGCCCAGGTACTTGGTGTCCTGTGTCCCAGTTGCTCCAGCCATGGCTGAAAGGGGCCAAAATACTGCTCTGGCTGTGGCTTCAGAGGGTTGAAGTCCCAAGACTTGGCAGTTTCCATGTGTTGTTGAAACTGTGCATGCACAGAAGTCAAGAATTGAGGTTTGGTAACCTCTGCCTAGATTTCAGAAGATGTATGCACCGGACCCACTCAAGAGCAAAGTTTGCTGCACGGGCAGGGCTCTTATGGTGAACCTCTGCTAAGGCAGTGGAAGAAAGTAAATCTGGGTTTGGGGCCCCCACACAGAATCCCTACTGAGGCCCTTCCTAGTGGAGCTGTGAGAAGGTCACTGTCCTCCAGACCCTAGAATGGTAGATCCAAGAAAAACTTGCACCATCCACCTGGAAAAGCCGCAGACCCTCAATGCCAGCCCGTGAAAGCATCTGGGAGGAAGGCTGTACCCTACAAAGCCACAAGGGTGGAGCTGCCCAAGACCATGGGAACCTACTTCTTGCATCAGCATGACCTGGATGTGGGACCTGGAGTCAAAGAGATCATTTTGGAACTTTAAAATTTGACTCACCCACTGGATTTTGGACTTGCGTGGGCCCTGTAACCCCTTTGATTTGGCCAATTTCTCTCATTTGGAATGGCTTCATTTACCTATACCTGTACCCTCATTGTATCTAGGAAGTAACTAGCTTGCTTTTGATTTTAAAGGCTCACAGGCAGAATGGACTTGCCTTGTCTCAGATCAGACTTTGGACTGTGGACTTTTGGGTTAATACTGAAATGAGTTAAGACTTTGGGGGACTATTGGGAAGACATGATTGGTTTTGAAATGTGAGGACATGAGATTTGGAGGGGCCAGAGGTGGAATGATATGGTTTGGCTGTTTACCCACCCAAATCTTAACTTGAAATATATCTTCCAGAACTGTGTTGTGGGATGGACCCAGGGTGAGGTAATTTAATCATGGGGCCCAGTCTTTTCTGTGCTATTTTCATGATAGTGAATAAGTTTCATGAGATCTGATGGGTTTATCAGGGGTTTCTCCTTTGCTTCTTCCTCATTTTCTCTTGCCACTGCCGTATAAGAAGTGCCTTTCACTTCCCACCATGATTGTGAGGCCTCCCCAGCCATGTGGAGCAGTAAGTCCAATAAATCTCTTTTTCTTCCCGTTCTCAGGTATGTCTTTATCAGCAGCATGAAAAGGGACTAATACAGAAGATAATGTAGTTCATGGATAGGTGTTAAACCAGTGTTTCTGTGGGAAGATGAAGACAAGAACCTCCTATTCCACCATCTTTCTTATGTCATTGCTAAAATGCTAATGGTATTAGTATTTCTGTATTTTTTCCATTCAGGTATTCAAAATAATTAGAGTCATTATATACTTCATTTAAACATGACATTCATTCTTACTGGTCTCTAGAAAGAACTTGATTAATCATGGGAGTCCCTCTTTCACATTTTAATGCATGCTCTATGAAGAAATCTCATCTTCCTCCAGAAAAAAGTTATTAAAATCACCTACCTATACTTTAATGTGCTATTTTATTTTTAACTTTAGCAGTCTCTGTGTGAAGTTGTTGTTACATGTTGTAGGAATCGAATCTCATTTTTGGTGAAGCCAGTGGCCGTGTGAAAATTCTTTACCTATTACAGATTGTGAGTGTGGCTTCTTTGTTCCTTGGTGTCATGTACTTCTTTGTGTTATGCCACAAGCTTTGTTAAATTGTTTTTAACATTGTTTTGGTAATTGAAAAAAAAAATCTTCTTTAATTTGCATTATTTTGCCAAATGCTGTAGGAACTCATCATCCTTTTATATAAGCTGAAATTTGAAGATATATTTCCTAAAACCTTTACACTTTTCCACTAAAAGAAAAGTTACCTTGCATGTAAAGCACACTTAATTGGTGTTCTTTAACTCATTTCAGGCAGGAATATATACATAGCACTCGATACATACTGGAACATTTCCTTCAGTGTCTCTATTCAATATCTCATGGGGAAAACTATAGTCTTTTGTTAATCTCGCTAGAATGGCCTAACTTTGGAGATTGTTCACAGGTTCACAGTGCTGTTCTTGAGATGGTTTGATTATATTTCTTTTTATTCTTTACCCCAATAGAGCCTAGAAAACAAATTTAATGTTGTCAATGAAGTTTCAACTATTTAATATATACAAAATCAAATTCATAAAATCAAGTTATCATGTTTTTTGCTAACAATTCATAAATATGTAAAAAAATATTTTTAGAAAATAAATTTCTACTTAATAGTAGAAGAAACCAAAAATTTTCCTTCTGAAATCAGAGGCTAGGATTTCCTTTCTAAATATGAAAACACCTTATTTGCCACATGGTTCTATATTAATCCTACCACCTGCTGTATTTCCAAAGGAGATTCCATTCAGTCTTTTTAAATACAATTCTGAACATAAAGAATGAATGTGCCAGAAAGAAGCTGGAAAGTAAATAACAGCAGGTTTCACTTGAAATATAATACTTGCAAATTTAGGCATGAAATTTTTAGTGACATTAATGAGGATGGTGGGACTAAATATCCCTCTGCTTCACTAAATCTACATTTATATATAACTGCACAGTCAAGACTGAAATATCTGACCTTAACTGACTCCATTAGGCTTAGATGTTGCAGGAAGAGTTATGTGATATATATTCTTTAATTTAATTCCATGTAATACTGTATCTTCCTTTGTTAAATGATAAAGTGATTCTTTCAGAAGCCAGCTGTGTATGCATGTGTGCATACACGTGTATGTGGTAAAAAACAATGTTAACAGCTGCAGATTGACCAAAGATAGCATAATGCATATTTTCTGACCAGTAAATTACATATCACAGCACACACTGATGAAGCAGAACAAAGGTGTTTCTTCACAAGGATGACAGAGCTCAACAAATACCTACAACCATAACTGAAATAAGAAACTATTCCTTTAGCAAGAAGAAAATTCTCTTCTATTAAACAATCTACTAATTTTTACCTTTGTGTTATTTACTTACATCTTTATTACTAGTTAATGTGATCTTTCATATGTCAATAAGCTTACATTTAATTGTTAAAATCTGTGTCTATTAATGATTTTGTCTTAATTTCTTTTATAATATAACCTGAAATGATCAGAGCTAGTTTGGAGTATATGGAGCGGTTTTCTGAAAGATTAAAACAAAAGTCGCATGCTTTATGCAAATGTCAACAGTGATAGTTATGACTAGAACAAGAAAAGCTAGACATTTTAAGTTAATTTTAAAGAGTATGTTATGTGCCTTGCTCCTATGTTCCTCAAAACTGCATTTTCTTCACACTCGTAATCCCAGCACTTTGGAAGGCAGAGGCGGGAGGATCAGAGGTCAGGAAATCAAGACCATCCTGGCTAACAGGGTGAAACCCCGTCTCTACTAAAAAAAAAAAAAAAAAAAAAAAAATTAGCCGGCCGTGGTGGCGGGCTCCTGTAGTCCCAGCTACTCTGGAGGCTGAGGCAGGAGAATGGCGTGGACCGGGGAGGCGGAGCTTGCAGTGAGCAGAGGTCGCTCCACTGCACTCCAGCCTGGGCGACAGAGCGAGACTCCGTCTCAAAACACACACACACACACACACATACACAAAACAAACAAACAAACAAACAAACAAACCACTACATTTTCTTTACCTCCTGAAGGAAACTTTAGTTTGACTATTAGAGGGCACTGTATATATGGTAATCCATTGGTACCTTGAATTTGATTAAGGGCTCTGCCCAAGAGGCAAATAAAATAATTTGACAAAACAAAATTATGTTATTAAAACACAGAGGGGAGGAGGAGTCAGGAGGAAAATAACAAAGAGTATTTTAGAGGTGCCACTGAAGAGAAAGATTGCAAGAATACTCTTGGTTTTTGTTCCAGTTCACAGGCATCATAAAATAATTTTCTTTTGTCAGGAAAGTTGAAGGCATCTCTGGTTATTAAAACATAAAGGGCCTAAGTAGCATGTTCATGTTGCTATTATCCTATTAAAGTGACAGTGACAGCAGTAGAAGGGTCTTGGATTTGATTTTGGAATTATCATATGTCTATTGTAAACTCTAAGTTGGATTCATAATACATAGAAAAAACAAAGAAGTGAAGATGCTCAGTTTTGATGAAGTTATATTGTAAAGTTATGACAGTATTCTTCTGACACTTTAGAAAACTGACCATTTGAAAGATGAAAATATTTAATTCAGGTTTTTATCTTACCATTAAATTTTTATGTTGCTTTTTCATTTATTTAATAATTTTATTTTAAACTAGTTTAAATATTATTTTATTAAGCATATATAGTATTTATGGTTTACATTTCTACTTAACAAAATATCTTCCTAGCAGATAAATATTCACAGCTGGCAGGAGTATTAGACTGCATTTAATTCAACTGCAATTGTCATAAAAGCTCCAGGTTAATGAGACTTAATACTTGTGATGGTTATTATTGAGTTCCAACTTGATTGGATTGAAGGATGCAAAGTATTGTTCCTGGGTGTATCTGTGAGGGTGTTGCCCAAAAGAGATTAACATTTGAGTCAGTGGACTAGGAGAGACAGACCCACTCTTCATCTGGTTGGACACCATCTAGCCAGCTGCCAGTGTGGCTAGGATAAAAGCAGACCAGGGGACATGGAAAGACTAGACTGGCTAAGTCTTCTGGCCTCCATCTTTCTCCTGTGCTACAGGCTTCCTGCCCTCAAACATCGAACTCCATGTTCTTCAGCTTTTGGACTCTTGGACCTACACCAGTGGTTTGCCATGGGCTCTGGGGCCTTTGACCACAGACTGAAGGCTCCACTGTCAGCTTCCCTACTTTTGAGGTTTTGGCACTTGGACTGGCTTCCTGGCTCCTCAGCTTGCAGATGGCCTATTGTGGTACTTCACCTTGTGATCGTATGAGTCAATACTCCTTAATAAACCCCTTTTCATATATATATATATATATATATATATATATATATATATATATATATCCTACTGTTGCTGTCCGTCTAGAGAACCCTGACTAATACAATACTGATTTTAACACTCTGATATTTTTAAACTCATGAAGACTGATCAGTTTTGGCATACATAAACACATCCATTCATATGTGTGTGTGTGTGTGTGTGTGTATATACACACACATATTTATGCACACACACATACATACACATACATACATAAACTACATAAATATCAATATAAAATATTTATAGCACATTATCACAGACAGAAATTAGCAGTACTTCTCTCACTATTATATAAATATCACCTGCAAACAAACAGCTACTTTCTAACAAAATGGAAAAATGGACAAAAGCTCAAGAACAAACACAAAAAGACATTTATACCTATGAAGAGATATCTAACCCCATTTATTAAGACAGAGATCTAGACTAAAATTAGTAGAGGAGATTGACAAAAGTTCAAGTTTGATAACTCAGTTTATTGGAAATGATGTATAAACTACCAACTCTTATTAATTGCTGGAAAGGAGGTAAATTGGCATAATCCATGTGGAAGGCACGTTGTTAGTCTTATATATTTTACAAAAGTAATTTTGACACAGAAAATCTGATTTTGAGAATTTGTCCGACATATTGCATTTCATATATATATGTAATTGACCTGTAAAATTCGGCTCACTTATAGTGTTGTCTGCTCTAGCACAAGATTGACTGGAGGCTCTAAAAGCCAAACTACACAGAAATTACTATATAATTTTTTGTCATCTTAGAATGGAATATTATTTAGCTGTTAAAAATGTCAAAGTCATTATGTTCTAATATGAACAGATCTCTGAGATATATTACATGAAAAATAGGAAGGTTCCGAGCAACGTGTCTGGAAAGGGGGAGGAAAAGCCTCCACCACATTGTAAGTGTTTTTATATGTATATAACTACTTGATAGAATAAATAAGAAGTTAAATAACATGTTGTGAGAAGAGAAATAAAATTATGAGGCCATTTAAAATTATGTCATATGGCAACATTTCAGTTTTCATCAATTTATATGTGACTTGTAGATGCGACAAACACGTCAAAGAAAAAAAAATCAACAAATGTGTTCATTCTTCTTCATCTAGCAATTTTTTTTTTTTTTAAGACACAGTCTCACTCTGTCACCCATGCTGGAATGCAGTGGCGTGATCTCGGCTCACTGCAACCTCTGCCTCCTGGGTTCAAGTGATTCTCCTGCCTCAGTCTCCCAAGTAGCTAGGAGTACAGGCGTATGCCACCACGCCCAGCTAATATTTGTATTTTTTGTAGAGATGGGGTTTCCCCATGTTGGCCAGGCTGGTCTTCAACCCCTGACCTCAGGTCATCCAACCGCCTCGGCCTCCCAAAGTGCTAGGATTACAGGCATGAGCCATCATGCCCGGCCTTTTTAGTAAATATTTAGAGAGGATTTATTATGTGCTGGCACTGACGTAGGCTTCAGAATATAAAGATGAATCAAACACAGATTTGCCCTCCAGCAGCTCATAGTAGAGGTTGGGAAAGGGGTTGACAACTTCTTACTATATTATAATATTCAGTATAATCAATGTTATGATTTCAGTATGTGCAAGGTGTAATGGGAATGGGAAGAAAAGTACTTTGAATTAGACATCTCAATTTAAATGCCTCCTGTCTGAGAGATGTATTTTACACTGAAATTTTATATAAATAAATAACAGCATCTACTTGTTTTCTAATGTAGTACTTGGAAGACAATTTAATAAATGTCTGTGGTGTGTGTGTGTGTGTGTGTGTGTGTGTGTTTAAATCCTCCCAAAGTATAAGTGCCTAAGGAGTGACAGATTTAATTTTACCTTTTAGAGAAACTACTATACTTTGTAGTAGGCTGTAGAGAAACAAGACAATAAGAAAGAAACAAACAGCACTATAAAGACAAAATAAGTTGTTTGGTTAACCTGAAACAAAAAATTCTCTGAAGGAAACTTAATATTTCCTTTCAATGTCCAGTCACATAGAAGTGTATTTACAAAGAATACCACTCAGCTTCTTAAGAAAACATGTTCTCAAATTATATATTGTAAGCCACTGTCAAATTCAGCACCATTTTTTATCCTGAAGAAATGACTATTAATAAAAACGTTTTAAATTCTTCATATCAGTTTTATATTTTATGATAATTGATGATTGACCAACTAGGTAGGTTAGGGAGATAATATTCTCATTTTTTGTTAAATGTCTCTCAACATTCTGAGATGTATCTGGGAAAAAGAGTGTAAATGTGGGATTGAGATCATGCCACAGTTCTCAGAAAGAGTGAAACAAGCTTTGCTCTTGTAGGCTGCCATTCTAAGTACACATTATGCAGGGTTATATAAGCATTCTTCATAAAGAAAACAGAGGATTTTAGATCATGTTTTATGAATTCTTGTGCTGAGCCCACTGAGACCATGAACTTTATCTTGGGTGGAAGAACTAAACCAAAGAATGCTTTTACTCTTAATTTTCATGGGAAATTGCTTCTCAGAAATTCTTTCTGATGATAAACTGTTCTGAATTATTATTATTATTATCATCATTATTATTATTAAAAACAACCAAGACTCATTGAATGCTCTAATGGTAAAGTTCATAATTGGACTATAAGTCATCAGAGTTGACATTCTCAATGCATTAGAATGAAGAAAGTAGAAGTTTGAAGGCTCTGTACATAACCGTTTTCTTCAGGGATTTATAACACATTATGCAATATGGCACATATTAAATACTGTATCTCAAATATCGTCACTCAATTCTACTTCTAACACTAACTAGATTATATGGTCATCAATTTTTTAAACTTTAACCTGACTCTTTATTCTCTACTAATTCTGTTTCTGAGTGATAATGACATTTCAACCATATTTTAATGTTTGCAGAATTGCAGTAAACAACATTTTCATATTTGGAAAAATTAAAGCAGGAATAAAATTTACAGGATGCAATCCTATGATAATCTTCAGTTGCTTTTTTGACCACCCATTCTTTTAGTAAGAACATCCTCGTTTCTTTTGTCATTCACATCTACTCTTTTGGCCTATGTGCTTAATGATATTGGCAGCACTGTCTTGATTAGCATAAATCCATCAGTACTGTCTCATTTTAAAGTGTCCTATATTGTCCAAAGTGTTTTACAATTTATTGTGGGAGTCATACATGAGCAGCATATGTGCAAATTATGTAAATTGTGGAAGCAGAAGAGAAGGAAGCCATTATTTTAACACAGAGAATCAGGGAAAGTTATCATTCAAGATTTATCAAAGACTATCTCCTTGTTGCTTTGGCATTGTGCATAAGTGTTTTCTATAATAATGTCACATTGCCTAGCCTGTAACTTTGGGAGTACTGTGATGGCGGCAGTGACCAGTATCCACATTTCATTGTTCAATCATTCATCTCTTGGGGTACTGAGAGAAGGTTTCTCTAGATCTGTCCTCGTGATCGCAGGATAAGAAAAACAATTGCCTTACAAATACTGCACAAATGCATTTAACTGGAAGAAATTGATTGGCAGAGTATTCACCGCAGTGTGTTCTGGGAAACGCAGATTTTAGCTTTCAGAACTTTGTTTCAGGAAGATGTATTTGAAGCAGGTGGGCATGAAAGCTGAAAGCTGAGTGCAAATCAACCGTAGTCAACACAGAGATGTATGTAGAACATCTACATCGGATGTATTTTGACCTGGACTTCAGCACAGATAGATCTTCAAATTTGATGTCAGTATGCGTTGAGTATAGCATATAGTTTAGAGGTGAAGAAGAGAGATGAGAGGAGAAAAAGCTGCTGGACTGAATAACCATATGGCTAAAGTGATTGATGTTTCTATTACACAAGAAGAGCTTCATTTTCTCATGTATGGCTTGTCTTGAATCCTGAGGATTTTTTCTCTGAAAATATATTCTTCATTTCCAAATTTCCAAATTCTTGTAGAACTATATTTTAATGTTATTCCATCTGATTGTACTTACTAGTGTTTTGCAGTTTGTCTTGTCTGCAGCATTATTTTCACAGGATCTTACGTGCATTGTGAGAAAAAAAAGATTGTGTTCAAATACATGTAGGGTAACTTGTATGAAATAAATTTAGGGTATCTTTACATAAGATATCTGAAATTTATTTGAACACAACCTTTTTTGGGGGAATATATATATATATCCAAAATTATCGCCTGCTTCAGATTTCTAAAAAGTTAAAACTATGTTATAAAGAGTTTTATTACACTGTTTATTTCTCTTTCGCTGTAGTAAGCACATTTCATCAAATTCATCAATTGCCAGTGAATAGTAAAACTTTAGAGCTGCTTTGAACACTTCTGCTAGTTTTATATCTGACTCACATTTTATTTTTTAATGTGTGTTTGTATGTGGTAAAAGCCCATATGTAATCTCCTAGGGGTTATTTTCTGTAGCCAGCTAAGTGGTCACATATAGATGCTCGAAATTTTTTTTCTTAGATTATTAGAAGTAAGACAAAGATAATCTATAGGACACTTCATATAGCTTTGTTATTTTAGAAAAAATCTGTCTTAATAATTATGTATATGTTTTGATAATAAGTAGGTGAAATATTTTAAATAAAATGTAACAATCTCCAAATCTTGGTAGTATTGAGATATAAATTCTAAGGAGTACAGTTCATACCTTCTGAACAAAAGGCATATTTGAAAGACAAACATGCCTTGGAAGCTAGAGATAGTGTATCCCTCTGGAGAGATTCGGAAATGTAAAGTTCTTGTCTTATTTTTCCTCTAACACATTTAACATACTGCAGGATAATAAACATAGAGACATCTCTCTGTCTCCCAGAAAGAGAGCTGCTTAACGACTAAGAGCTTTTACTCTAGAGGAGAGGATAGGCAGATGTATCACCAGTTCCATATAAACTTAGAATCTTTTCTGGGTTTCCTCCCCTGTAGTACAGCTCCCTGCATGCACATCTAAACAATTAAACTTCATCCTGCTGTAAGAATCCTGGAGGAAGTACTCTGTAGATTTTGCTGACAGTAATACATGGTCTATTCCTTTGATCTAAGGATCTTATGCTCTTCTTTCAGTATATGGACATGAAATTGTAACAGACTAACTTGCAGGCTTACAAGCAGGGAAAACCTTAGACCCTTCTGAGTCTGTGTTATCTGAATACTGCAAAAGTCTATTTTGCTCTCATGTTTCATTCTCACTGTAGAAGAACTGGGACATCCTCCCTAGTATCCTAACTCAAGTAAACAAGAGGGAGAACGGTGTAGAGTTTACACCAATAAGTGTCACTCACTTTCCACTGTCACCTTATTGGTTAAAATGGGGTTGGAAGTGCAACTCCCAGGAAGCGAAAGAGCCAGGAACATTTGGTGAACAAAACTAATGTTTACCACAAATAACTAATTCACCAACTAGAAACATCTGTATTCTTATTTAAAATGTTTGGTTTAAGTATTTTGTACTAACTAAGGTGAAGTGTGTTGGGAAAATGTGAGGTCTGTCTTTTTATCTCAATGCATTTTAAGTTTAGAGAGAAAGAATCATAGTCTAGCAGCAAAGCATCAGGATTTTGACCCCTAACTAGTTCAATATTCAAAATGTAAATGCCATTTCCAAAATAGAAAATAACATCCAATATTGAAATAACAATAGCTCAATTAGAAAAATAAAGGAACCACACTTGTTCAACAATACCAGAAGCTTCAATTTCTGTTCTAAACACTCCAAATTAGAAAGAACTGGGGCTAGAGTTTGATGGAGAAATTCAAGATAGTTTAACATATTTATGTGTATACATATATATAGCTAGAGTCTGATGGAGAAATTCAAGATAGTTTAACATATTCGTGTGTGTGTATGTGTGTGTGTGTGTATATATACACACACACACATATACATATGTAGTACTTAGTCTATGCTGTTTTATGCACCATACTGTTCTAAACACTTTGAACATGATAATCCTAACATGTGCACACTTTATCATTAACTTTATTTTACAAAGGATTGAACTGAGGCACACATATATGATATTGCTAGCCTTAGACCACATAGCTAATATGTGGAAAAATGTCTAGATTCCAGTCAAGGCAATTTGACTCCAGAATCTGTGTTCTTAAACAATTTCTAGGGCTATGGACATGTGTCTTGTTTTACATGAAAATAAAATATTTTTTGCTACTTGTTTTGAACTTGGAAACACTGGACCACTTTTAGGAGAAAGTCTATATTCATTTGGTATATCATAAGTTGTCAAATTCAAGATCATGGGTAAAGACATATTTTGGCTTATAATTAACTCTTCTGTGGCTTAGGATATAATTAAATATTTTAAGTCAGAATAATCCTAAACTAAAGTTATATAGAAGATAGAGATTTCCCTATTACAGCAGCTTTTATGCTTACCCTGAATTATCAGTGGTTCTATAGATAGAATTAGTGTAGTTACAGATATTAACAAAAATTTCCCTCTTCCGTAAAGCATTGAATGTCTTGCTATTAAAGGCTGAGATACCATTTGATTTAACCCCTTTATAATTATATCATGGAGTAAAATTCAGGTTGGTTATGTATCCAGTATGTTTGTATTTATTGATTCATTCTTCCCTTTTCCATAAAGGTTCATTTTGTCATTCTCCAAGAAAAATTTCATCCAATGACTGTTTTCCTAGAAAGCGTATGTATGTGGAATATAGGCTTGGATTAATAACAATTTTCTTTTCTTATTTTCTATAACTATGGATTGTTACTCTGAATGTCTTTCCAAACTTTGGTAGCAGTGCTCCAAAGTATAGAAATTTTCTACAATAGCAGAGCCTGGAAAGGATCTATAGCTACAATTTATCAATAAGACAGTTACTGGCAAAGAACCAGTCAGAGATTTTATGGAGAACTCTGCATATGAAAATTGAATTGGAAAGGAATGGAAAGAAATGCTAAAACACAGAGAACATCATGTACATAAAGTTCAAATCTGCATGCTATAGTTGAAATTTTAAAAAATTTGACTGACAATTATATTCTTTATCTGAATATAGATTTTAAAAGGTATGAAGACATACGTGACCTTTTTAAAGCAATTTGTAGAATATAACTGTGAACCAGCTCTTCTCTTCTCTGCCATGAGAAAGCTCTCTTGCCACACACAAAATTGTAGTGACTAACAAGGTTAAATAAAATTAATAAAAAGCTTCAGTTTGAATTTTTAATGACACCATACCCAAAAGCACGACCTTGTTTCATGTGCCAATCTCTCATTACCCTTTTTTTTTACATCACATTCAACTTTCCTTTATAAAAATTGAAATCCACAGTCATCCCTTGAAATACTCTGAAAATTTTCAACTAAACTGTGTAGGCAGAACTCACATTACACAAAAGAAAACTTTTAAAACACTCACCATCTGGGAATCTCTGCTCACAGAAAGCATAGAGACAAATCTCTTATTAGGCTATACATTTTTCTATTTTAAAAGAAAAAGCAATTATTAAAAATTCTATTGCTTAATCAGAAAAATCTACCTTAAATAATCCTAGATGTGAAAAATATGTGCTTAGTATCCTTTATGACATATGGTCAACATCCATTTTAGAATTCTGACCTCCAAAACTGAAAGACAGTTAATTTAGGTTAAGCTACCAAACTTGTGGTCATTTATAACAGCAAAAATGGTAAGCAAATACATTACATTTTGCATTTTACTATAATGAGTCTACGTGTAGATTTATTTTGTTTAACATTCATATCTTTATTCAATATCAGAACATGCTTGTTCTTTTTTTTCATGTTTTGTTTCTAATAAGGCTTGTTGCATTTTCACATGTCTATGATTTTGTGGAGATAGAGAAGGGTCATTTACCAGCCTCTTCCAGTTAGAACTGGTGACTAGATAGTATGTTTTTCTTACAGGGACTTTGAAAGAATATTTTGACTTTTAATGTCCAAAGCCTTTTTTTTTTAATATATATATTTGTGTGTGTGAGTGCAGTGATGCGATCTTGGTTCACTGCAATCTCCACCTCCCAGGTTCACGAAATCCTCCCACCTCAGCCTCCTGAGTAGCTGGGACTACAGCTATGCGCCACCATGCCTGGCTAATTTTTGCATTTTTTGTAGAGACAGGTTCGCCATCTTGCCCAGCATGGTCTCGAACTTCTGGGCTCAAGCAATCCACTTGCCTTGGCCTCTAAAATTGCTGGGATTACAGGTGTGAGCCACCACCCCAGCCTGCCTCCATGTTTTTCTATACCTGGTATAGAAGAGCTTTTCTGCCACGTGAGCTTTTTCATGCTTCTGCAAGCTACATAGGTCTGATTGTCTACAATGCATAGATTTTCTAGTCCATTACCATTTGACCATTAGCACTTCAGTTTCAAATATGTATTAATATTTTCTTTCTACTTTATTTCTTCTCCATTCTCCTTTTATTTGTAGGTTTATGTTACTCTTTCACTTATATTTCCACATGCTTTAGAAGAAAGCAGACCTCAAATTCATGTACAATTTGTCAAAAAAGTAGATGTATAACATGGGGCAAATAAAAATAATTTGCCTACAGAGTTAAAAGAATACATGAAGGGCCAGATACATATGAAACTCTGGAGCTATAGAGAGAACATTTTTATGTTTCTACTCAGCTAGAGACTTTTGAGCAAATATTACTGAAACTTCGTCCTGGGCTAAAAGAGCAAGGCCTGGAAATTAATTTACAACTCCATGTATAACTAATAAGGAAACTCCAGAAAGATGTACCTAATTCCAGAGGCACACACACACAGACACACACACAGAGAGTTACAAATTGATATATTTATATAACATATTCACAATTTCTTATTTGTGAAAATAAATAATATTGCTCTTTCTTCAGAATAAAAGTGAAGACTGTAATTGCAGAGGATGTAAGTTTAGGGTTCATTTAGAAATTATGGAGGAGTTAGGCAAAGAGGTAAATTATGGGTTGTATATTTCTAATATATTTAAGGTTACCAGTGCACTTCTATAATTTATAGTGAGTTTAGCTTTCTATTGAAAATTTAAAAACAAGTTTAAATATAGATTTCAGGTGAACAATAAATTAAACCAGAACCCTAGCCCCATTGAAATGATTTTGATGTGTCTTTTAATACTTTGTAGTTTGTACTTGGAGGTAGCTTTTCATATAGCACTAGGAACCACATAAGACCATTTATTTTTTCCTGTGCTTAGAAAGAACACCATGTGTTTCACTTTCAATATGCTTAGAACAAATGCCATAGCATAAGATATGACATAATAATTCTTATTCGTACCTTATAAAATTTGAGCATTTATTTTGAGGCTGTCTACAGATTAGTGGTTCTCCATTTGTATCTGCATTCATGGTCCCCAGAAGGAAACACTGTAACTTGGTTAATGTTGGTTGTTTGCCACTTTCCAGGAAGATCTTCAACTAACTCACTGTCCTGTAGGACTAGTAAATAATCCATTCTTCATTATTAGATCCTCCTTTCTCTAGAGTCATTTGAAGGTCTCAGATTGTCACACACTGACAAATCATTGATTGGTCACTCTGGCCGTCACACTGCTGTGGTGACCCTGTGAACGTCTAATTTTCTAGCCTTGAGATTCACTGGCCTAGCTTGAGTTCAAATTGTTTTTAATAGTGTTATGGCCATATTTTCCAGGATAAGACCATAGACAGACTAATTTAACTCAAATTTTACAAAGACTTACGTCTTTCATGCCAAACTTGGAGCCAGGAAACACTGTCAAATCAAATGTTTTAATACTTAGAGCTAGGGCGCGGTGGCTCACGCCTGTAATCCCAGCACTTTGGGAGGCCGAGACGGGTGGATCACGAGGTCAAGAGACTGAGAGCATCCTGGCCAACATGGTGAAACCCCGTCTGTATTAAAAATACAAAAATTAGCCGGGCGTGGTGGCGGGCGTCTGTGGTCCCAGCTACTCGGGAGGCTGAGGCAGGAGAATGGCTTGAACCCGGGAGGCAGAGCTTGCAGTGAGCCGAGATCGCATCGTTGCACTCCAGCCTGGCGACAGAGTGAGGCTCTGTCCCAAAAAACAAAACAAAACAAAACAAAACAAACAAACATCCAACCAAACAAACTAACAAACAAAAGACTTAGAGCCTGGCTATCCAGGAGAACCTGTCAGAAAGCTGTTCTGCGGGGTTCACACGTCACAAAAGAGACCACTGTGAATAGTTAGAGCTTTCCACTCTTCAAGAATCTCTCCCAAGTTTGGGAAATTTTATTCCTTCATTCCTGACCCCTGTTTTCTCTTTACTCTATAAAGTGCTAGCATATTTGGTTTAGTTAGTTTGGGATTTTACAAATCGCAGGAAGAACCAGTGACTTAAACCAACTTTTGATACTAGGACAGCATCCATTCACCCAGAAAAATAAATGCAAAATTATGGATAACTTATCAGAAGAGAGACTTTAAATTATTAAACACAAATTAATATCTAAATAAATTACCTTGCCTCATTTATATTCATCAAATTAGTCCTTATTTGTAGCACACAGCTTATTTATTTTACAGATTTTTCACTGAGCAAAGTCATATAAATAAGCAGAAGCTTTTAATGCTTTGAAGACAGAAAAATACATTATTTTGTTTTTTTCCTGTTATGGTTTGTTGTTTTTTTTATGTTTGGCATATAAAATAGATGAGATATTTCATGCCCAGGTGTATTATATATTTTGAGCAAATACCTTGCGCATTTATTGTGCTGTTTCCAAAAACACTGAGGGAGTTGGGAAATGTCTTTGCTCATCTCTAATCCAATTCTCCTTCATTGTTTCCTGTACTTTCACTTCATGAACCATATTTCTCAAATAAATGGCATCTATTCCTCTAAAAGAAGACTCCTGTAATTCCATCTGAAAGCTATAATAACACAAATTTTCTTTCTTTTCACAATTTATATGATTTGAAATAAAGTAACCACTAAAGCAGTGAGGGAACATTTTAGAGCCTTTACTAAAAAAACACCGTCACAGTCTGCATTTAAAACATTGAAAATCAGTTTGACGACATAATTAATTACGTATTAACACTGAAAATATGATAATAAAGTAGTCTCAGATTATGAGTGTTTCCATAATATATGTTGTTCATTAATTAATTTGGTTTTGATTTTCATCAATTATACAATAAAAATCATGTATACATAAAAATGATGAATCATTAAAAATATTTTCTAGTCTATTTAGAAATGCTGCTAGAATAAGCAAAGAGTATTTAGATTATAGTCATATTTTAGGTCTACTTTTGTTATGTATTAGTTATGAGATGACTGAGTATATTTCCCATATATTAAATGGTGATATTTTTCTCCTTCACAGAAAAGGAAGAAGGGAAATAAAGGAGAAAAAAATGACAAATTAAACAGAACCCAAAATTTGGAAAGTAACTGTACCATGCCTCACAAAACAGTTAAACTGAAAAACAATAACATGCAGTGTAGCTTGAGTGAAAATTATTTTAACAAGTGTTATGGCCATATTTTTCCACAATAAGACCATAGATAGATTAACTAAACTCAGATTTTACAGACTAATATTCCAAAAATAAACTCATCACTTTTCCAGTAACTGGTTCATTTTACCAAGTTTCACTAATTCTGCTGGACCTCCCTCTTTGAAACATTCCTGAGATGGTCGATGGCTGGTGTTCTGCCTTGGAAGTTTAAGAAAACAAACTTTGTCTAGTTAGCAAGTATTCCTAGGTGCCCTTCTATGGAAACTTCAACAGAAAAAGACAAGTGGAAGTCACAGAATACCTATGAGAGCGTGGGTTGTATACAAACCAAACTGAACATGTTAACAGAAAATAAATTAAGAAAAACAGAAAAAGGAATGTAGTTATAGAAAATCATATGAACTACTGTCATTTTATGTCTCCAAATACTAACTGTAAGGGTGACCTATTAAAGGATGAAAATCTTAAAAAGAAAATCATATGGATGAAATGGTGTGAGCAACTAAAGAAGGGGAGAGAAGAACACAATATGAAAAACATTAATGGGAATAAAGAGAAAACAAGGTAAATGTTGAAGTGGTTCTAATTTATCATTTATTGTAATTGTTTATTTGTTTCCATCAAAGATAAGAAACATGAAGATTATGGAAGGTAAAGGGAGATAAAAATACTTAGGCAGTATTTTTATCTTTGAAGTTTCTTTGAAGGAACAAGAGTAACAGGAAAGCATGAGGCTCTTGCTCAGCAAAAGATTAAGTGATTATTAATTCAGTTGAGAGAAACTTCACTGGTTACAGTCGCATTAATCCAAACTCCAGGAAATAAAGCATCTGATATGATTTTCAGATCTCTAGTATAAAATGAACGCATTTTGGAGATTTTATCAGGTGCAAAAGGACCAAGACAGCAGGAAGAGTGATCAAAAATTAGTGATAAATACTCAATTCACTCTCTTTAGGAAGAACTGATATGGAAAATATTGTCACTTTAATATAAAAATGATTTTCACAGTTCCTCTAAAAGTAGAAGATAGAAGTGAGATTTAGATTAAGATATAATAAAAAGAGTTATTATATATTGTGTATTTACTATGTGCCAGGTGATGTTCAGGAACTTTATATAGTATACCACAATTAATCCCACACAACACCATCAGATAGTATTGCTGCCATTTTACGGATGAGGGAATTGGGATTTTGATCTATTTTAACATCCTTTAAAGATGATATAATCATGTCATTTTTGAACCCAATATGTATGTTCTTTTCTCTACTTCAAGCTACTTCAAAATATGCACACCTACAAATGGAAGATAAGTTCAATCACCTCTCAGATATTTTTTCTTCATTTTCATGAATTAAAATCGGGATTAGATTAGGTTGAAATAAGAGAAAGGTATGCTACAATTATGAATAAAATTCTTAGTCGGCAAGTATAGGAAGTTTATTTTAGAATATGAAACAAATAGTGCATGCATTATATGCAAACTGTCCTGAAGCATTTTCATGAGGGCAGTTTGATTGGCGCTACTACTGCTATTCCTACTAGTACCACCTCAATAACCACTTCCACCACCACCGCTAAAATATATCTTTTATTATATACTTGCTGTGTGCAAGGCTTTGTGCTAAGTGCTTTATGTACCTTATCATGACTCTTTTTAAAACTCAAGTAGTTAATATTATTACCACCATTTTATAGGGAAAGATACTGAGACTCATAGAGTTTATTAAACTTCTCAGAATACACAGATCGTAAGAGGCAATCCTAAAACTGGGAGTCAATTTAATCTTCCTACAAATTCCATGCTATTCCTCTCTGCTTTCTGCCTATTTATATGTTATTACAGAGCTTGAAATGCATTTTATATATAATTTTATATACATATTGTATACATTTTTTTCTGATTATTCCTTACCATAAGATGATGAAATGGAAAAGTCAGAGGTTAACCTTATTTATTTATTTATTTTTTAGAGATGAGAAAGCTGAGGTTTTATTTTCAATGCAGGTAATACAGTAAGAGGTGTGTTTAAGAATATAATTCTAAGCATAGGTAGAGCTAAGTCTAAATCTTGAAAAGGCTTTTCCAGCCCACTCAAAATGCTTATAAATCTGCCCTCCCTTTTCTCTAGCTGCTTCCAAACTCACCAGTCTATGCTATTGAAATGTCTATTAGACTTCATCTATTTATTATGCATTTTTTTCATTTCCTGTTCTGACCTATCTGGTCCTGTCCTGCCTGTCTTGCCTCATCTTTTTTTTTTTTTTTTTCTCACAACTTTCATTGGTTTTCCATGTTGCTAAGGAAAAGCATCCAAACTTATAACTTTGGATGTCAAAGTTCTGCTCAAGCTGGTCCCTGCCTAATGCTTATACCTTATTCTGTTGCACTCCCTCCCTCATCCAGTGTTCTCCAGCCATGTCCATCTTTTTATTGTTCTTACAGTTTGCTAGGTTCAGTCTCAAATGGGGCTTTGTATATTAGATATTCTTTCTGCCTAGAATGTCATCCCCCTAAATGTTGCCATGGCTAGCTCATTTCATTTAGATTCTGACCTAGCCTATATTTCATTTACTTGTAGAAGGCTGTCCTCCAGATACTCTTATCACATCATCTTTTTTAAAAAAATTGATGCATAGTAATTGTACATGTTTATTGGGTCCATGTGATGTTTTAATAAATGCATACAATGTGTAATTATCAAATTGGGATATTTAATATATCAATTACCTCAAACATTTATCATTTATTTATAACGGGAACATTTCAAATCTTTTCAACTATTTTGAAATATACAATAGATTGTTGTTAACTCTAGTCACTCTGTTGTGCTATGGAACACTAGAACTTATTTCTTCTAACTAACTGCGTATTGGTACCCATTAATCAACCTCTCTTCATCTCCCTACCACCATATCCAGTCTCTAGTACTTATCATTTTACTCTTCTACCTCTTTATTTTTTTGGCATAACACTTGTTGTAGCTCAAGTTGCTATAACAAAGTGACATGGACTGGGTGGATGGCTTATTTAAAAAAAAGTATTTTTGACAGTTCTGGAGATTGAAATTCCCAGATCACGGTGCCAGCATGGTCAGGTTCAGGAGAGGGCCCTTACCTGGGCTGCAAACTACTAACTTCTTCATATAGTGGAGAGCAGAGGGCCAGAGAGCTCTCTGGGCTTCCTTTTATAAGGGCACTAAACCCATTCATTAGGACTCTACCCTAGTGAACCAAAGGTAATTAGTTACCCATGAACTACATGAACTAATTACCCAAAGACCCGAATGATTATTAACATTACATTGTGGGGTAGGATTTCAACATATGCCATTTGGCATGAGGACACATTCAGTCAATAACAGTACTTATCATCACTAAGCATGATATGATTTCTTTTGGTCTTTTAGACCTTTGTTTATTTATTTTTCTTTCTCTACTAAACTAAAATGTAAGCATAATAATAGAAACCTTGTCTCTTTTATTTTCTGCTATAATTTCTATAGTAGAACAGTGCCTGATATGGAGGATATTTAATGATTTTTTTGAGATCTAATTTATATATCATAAAATTCACTGTCTTAGATGTAAAGTCCAGTGGCTTTTAGAACATTCAAGCATTGTGCAAACATCACCACTAATTTCAAAACATTTTTATCATCCCCTAAAGAAATCTCATACTCATCAATAACCACTCTCTATTCTCTGCTGTTCCCGGTCCCACACAACAACTAATCTCTTTTGTCTATGGACTTGCCTATTCAGGACATTTCATGTAAAGGGAATCATGCAGTATATGGCTTTTTGTAAGTAGGCTTTTTTTACTTACTTTACTTATTTTCAGGGTCATCCATGTTGTAGCCTGCATTAATACTTCATATATATATATAGTTGGATAATGTTTCATTGTATAGACATCCACATTTGTTTAATCTGTAGATTCATATACAATTTTTTGAAGATATGTTTCAATTTTCTTAAACATATGTGTGTATATATATCTTATACATATAATCTGGAAGGAATTTCATACAATATTTTTAATATTTTGTGCAAGAAAAAGTTTTGACTGCAAATTGTCACATGAGGTCAGGTGTAAAATTTTCTACTTATGTCATCATGTCAGCATTCAAAAATTTCAGATTGTGAGGCTTTTCAAATTTTGGATTTTCAGATTAGGGATGTTTAGCCTCTACTCAGTTATACTCAGGAAGAGCCAATGTTTCAGTTTAATTCAGAAAACTGAAAAAGACAGATTTCCCAGTTCAAAGCAGTCAGGCAGGAGGAATTCTCTCTTATTCACAGGAGGATCAACAATTTGTTCTGTTAAGGCCTTCAACTGAGTGACTGACAGCCACCCACATAAGGAAAGACAATCTGCCTTACTCAGTGTACTGATTCAAATGTTAATCTCATCAACCCTCCCCCCAACAGACCCACCCAGAATAATGTTTTATCAAACATCTGGACATCCCATTGCCCAGTCAAGTTGACACATTACAACTAATCCTCATAGTTTACCCAATATTCCATGCTAAAACATGTTATTATAAACATATGTTGGTAAAATAATAAAGCTCCAGGAATGCAAGAACAGAAAAGATTTCACCAATTGCCTTTCCTGAGTTAGTTATGTAAAGCATTACTTCGATAAAGTGAGACATAAATAAAAATTAAAAATCAACTTGTGAGGAAACTTTATATTCCAAATATGACTGTCCTCAGTGTAATCAGTAAAGCTTAAGGATAGCAGAATAATGAAAATTAATTTCAATCTCAAAAATTTGTAAAATATAAGACTTAAGCCAGCAAAGTGTCAAAGGAAGTAATTTGCATATAAACTCAAAATTACTAAAATAGATCAAAAAAGAAAAAGAAAGTACATCAATTAATATAACTACAAGATAGAGGAGAGGAAATGAACACTAAATTTCTTCTGTTAATTGGCTGAGTTTATATGTGAAACACTATGGTAAATAAAAAGTAGATAATATTCTATTGCCAAAAATTACATATTGAATCATTTTAAAATTTGATTACAGTAATATTAATACTAAGATAACTAATAGTGTAAATATTGAAATATAATACAATTTAAAGTGACTAAAGAAAAAAATGATTAGAAGGAAATAAATCTGAGTAAGACAAAGATGAATAAGAAAACATGGTAACAATAAGAAAAGATAAACTGAAAAGTTAAAAATATATTGTCAACACAAAAGCCAAATATGATATTTCTAATGGTAACTGAAGTAGATTTAACAATGATGGTTTACAATCAATATATTACATATTAGAATTTTAAAAAAATTAGAACACTTTGCTCCACAGGTGCACATTCTTCCACCACTTAAGAATACAGGGGCTGTGAAGAATTAAAAAATAAAAATAAAGCAGATTAATATTTTAACATAGAACAAATAGAATATTGTAGAAAAAGCATTAAAAGAGAAATATTTTTATACCTATTAACTAAAAATAAACAGAAATTTCATCAGCAGATATGGGAAACACCTGCTTTCATGATTGATAGAGTTAATTATAAACTTAGTAAATTATTTAAAAGCACAGTGAACCACATTAAATATGAATGGAAATTGGTAACTGATATAAATATGAGAGGATTTTTTCATTAATATATTAAGAATTCACATAAGTCAATGAGAAAAAGAAGATTATTTCAAAATAAGACATGGTTGAAGAATATAAACAATTATTTCTTAAAAATAATAATCACAAAACATAATTATAAAATAAAAATTCAACATCACTGGTGATCAAATAAAATAAAACGGTAAATGCCACTTATCTTTATGTAATCTATATGTGCTTGTAAGAAATCAAAAAATGCATTATTCATAAGCTTGTACAGAGATACTTCTGTTTATTATAGGTGGGATATATTATATAAAAGTATATATATATATGCTTTTCTTGGAAGCCAAGGTGGAAATGTGTGTATCAGTCTGTTCCCATGCTGCCAATGAAGACATACCTGAGACTGGGTAATTTATAAAGGAAAGAGGTTTAATTGATTCATAGTTCTTATACGGCTGGGGAGGCCTCACACTCATGGCGATAGGCGAATGATGAGCAAAGTCACCTCTTACATGGTGGCAGGCAAGAGAGAAGACGTGCAGAACAGAAGGGGGAGAAGCGCCTTATAAAACCATCAGATCTTGTGAGAACTCATTATCACGAGAACATCATGAGGGTAACCACCTCCATGATTAAATTGCCTCCCACAGAGTCCCTCCCACCACATGTGGGGGTTATGGGAACTACAATTCAAGATGAGATTTGGGTGGGGACACTGCCAAACCATATTAATGTGTTATTGGTATTTCTCTCTTGACAGTTTATCTTAAAATGTTTATTAGTGTTTAAAAATTTTGTATAAAAATGTTCAATATTAAACTGTTTATATTATAAAAAACAAAAGATAATATAAATTTTTTGTTCTAAAAATCACACTACATGCAACTGTCTACAATGTAGCCATTAAAAGTATGTATTAATTGATTTAAATGTAAGTTATGTATTAAAATAAAAGTAGATTATATAATGAAAGATATAACAGGATCTCATTTATAGTGTATTTGAAATTTAAAGTATATCTCTTTTTATAAAGCATCTCTATCATTTATACCTATTTTAAAATCACCATTTGGCAACCTTCAGAGTAAAGATTAATGCAGAAATATATTTGTGAATGTGTACTAAAACTGGTGTGTAAAATATTTGATGAGGAATAAGTTATTACACAAAGGATTTCCCCATGAAATAGGTACTCAAAATGGAAAAAACAACAGCAACCCAATTTTGCAATGATAAAGGCTACTAGAGAGCACCTTAATCAAGCTGTCAAAGTTAACATCAAGAATGATGGTAGAGAAGGGGGACAAGATAACCGACTAGACCCAGCCAGGAAGCGCTGCCTTCACCAAGAGAGAGCAAAATATCATGTAAACCAACATAATTTGAGCAGGTATTCAATTCAGAGGATGAAGAAGCAATGCAAACTCCGAGGCTGAAGAGGGAGAAAGCTAGAAATCCTGTGCTGGGGACTCAAATGCTAGGGCTAGTTCCCAGCCCCAGAGGGCTCCTGGGAAATGGGTGAGTGAAGGGACTGAGGGACAGCCCATTCTTGCCACAGACTGCTGGTTTCTTAATTACAGAGGATTCCATGTCCCCATTGGATATTTCAGCTTGCAGGGGATCTGCCCAAGAGTAGGAGGAGTCAGAGCTTCGGCCGGCATGGAGCCCAAGGGCTTTGTTCATGGAACAGTTTCTGCGGAATGTGGCTATAGGTGCCCATCCCCCTAGCGGCCACCATCGTCCTCCAAGAAACTCTAGTAGCAGCTGACTGCGGGCCAGGAGAGAGCAAAGTCAGTTTCTAGCTGAGGACGGGGGCACATCTGTTCTGCCGGCACTCCTGAATGCCAGTCCCTTCCAAGGTCCCTCCCTGGCCATACCGCAAGAGTGTGTGCACAGCGCACACTCCACAGCCCAGCCTGGGTGATTTGCTCCCAATATTCCCAGCAACGTGGGAGCCCTTTGGATTCCCAGAGCAGCTGGGCCAGTTTCACGTCCCAGGGCTGTTGCATACAGCTCGGAAGGGCTGAACCAAGGTCTGTGGCTGGCATCCAAGTGGGGGAGAAGGCCCCACTCTCAGAGCACTGTAAGGAGTGAGATGCATGGGTTCATGGGATGGTGCAGGACGGGAGCATACCTCCTTCCGCAGTGCCAGTCCAGAAAAGGTGTGGCCTATCTTCTTGGAGCGGCCTGTTTGGCCCAAAACACCAAAGGAAATGCAGGTGTGGCGCCAGTGACTGGGGCCGGAGGGGGGTCTCCAAAGGCCCAGAGTTGACCTGGTCAGAGGACATCTCTCCCTCCCCACTGCAGAGCAGGCCTGGGAATGCAGAGAAATACGAAAGAGCTGCACGGCCGAGTAACAGCCTACCGACCGTTAATTTTAAGCGCCATCTACTGGATTACATCTCAAACTACAATACCTAAAGTATTGAGTGACTGTGTAACACCCCTGTGAAACCAAGGGCAATAATCCAACCACAAAGATCCTATACAGAGCTTTGGCCCTCTGAAAGCACCTGGATAAGAACCTGACTGACTGTACTCAACTAACCCCACAATTAAAGGAACACCAGCTCTCCCAGAAAGAGAATCAGCACAAGAATTCTGGCAATTCAAAAAGCCAAAGCATTCCTTTGTGTCTAAATGAGCCCACTAGCTTTCCAGCAATGATTCTTAACCAGACTGAAATGACAGAAATGACAGACATAGAGTTTAGAATCTGTACGGTAAGTAAGCTCATCGATATTCAGGAGTAACATAAAATGCAATCCAAAGAAGCCAGGAAACCCAGTATAATGATCTCCAGGAGCTGATGACAAAATAGGCATTTAAAGAAAGAACTGAAAAATTCACTACAAGAATTTCATAATATAATCACAAGTATTAATTGCAGGAAAAAAAAACTGAGGAAAGAATCTCAGAGACTGAAGACCTGTTCTTTAAATCAACTCAGTCAGATAAAAATAAAAAAGAAAGAATATTGAAAAATAAACAACATCTCTGAGAAATACGGGATTATGCAAAGAGATAAGACCTATGACTCACTGGCATTCCTGAAAGAGAAGGAGAGAGAGTAAGTGACTTGGAAACATATTGGAGGGGATAGTCCATGAACATTTCACTAATCTCAATAGAGAGGGTGACATACAAATTCAAGAATAAAGAGAACCGAGGCTAGATACTATAAAAGTCGACCATCTCCAAGGCACATAATCATAAGGTTCACAAAGGTCAATGTGAAAGAAACATTCTTAAAAGAAGATAGAAAGGTTAGGCCACATACAGTGGGAACCCTATCAGGATAGCAGCCAACATCTCAGCAGAAACCTTACAAGCTAGAAGAGATTGGGGTTTATTTCCAGCATCCTTGAAGAAAAGAAATTACAACCAAGAATTTCATATTCCATCAAACTAAGCCTCATAGGCAAAAGAGAAATGAAATTCTTCTCAAACAAACAAATGCTGAGGGAATCCATTACAACTAGAAAAGCCTTACAAGTGGTCCTTAAGGCAGTACTAAACATGGAATCAAAAGAATAACACCTGCTATCACAAAAACACACTTAAGCACATAGCCAAAAGGCACTGTGAAGCAAATACACAATCAGCTTTCCATAAGAACCAGCTAATAGCATAATGACAGGATCAAAGTCTCACATAGCAGTACTAAAACTGAATGTAAGTCGCCTAAATGCCCCCATTTAAAACATACAGAGTGGTAAGCTGTATTTTTAAAAAAGAGACAACATCCAACCATTTGGTATTTTCAAAAGACCCACTTAATATGTAATAGCATCCACAAGTTCAAAGTAAAGGGATAGAGAAAGACTTACCGTGCAAATAGAAAAAGAAAAAGTGTTGGAGTTGCTATTCTTATATCAGATAAAACAGACTTTAAACCAATAACAATTAAGAAGGAAGAAGAAGGGCTACGTAATGATAAAAGGTACAATTCAACAAGAAGACGTAACTATCCTAAATAGATATGCATCCAGCATTGAAGCACCAAGATTTATAAAACAAGTTTTTCTTGAAATACAAAAGATGTAGATAACTAAACAATAATAGAGGAAGATTTCAAAGCGTCACTATCAGCTTTAGACACATCACTGAGGCAGAAAACTAGCAAAGACATTTTGGACTTGAACTCAACACTTGATTAATTGGACCTAATAAATATCTACAGATTATCCCACCCAACAACCACATAATATGCATTCTTCTCATCTGAACACAAAACATACTCTAAGATTGACCACATGCTCAGTTATAAACCAAGTCTCAAAAAATTAAAAAGAAATAAAATTACACTAAGCATAGTCTTGCACCATAGTGAAATATAAATAAAAATCAATATCAAGCATATCTCTCACAACAAGACAAACACATGAAAATTAAACAACTTGCTCAGAATAACTCCTAGGTGAACACCAAAATTAAGACAGAAATGTAAATATTATTTGAAATTAATTAAAACAGGGACATTACTTAGCAAACTCTCTGGTATGAAGCTAAAACAATGTTAAGAGGAAAGTTTACAGTACTAAAGGCCTTCATCAAGAAGTTAAAAAGATCTCAAATTAACAATCTAACTCTACACATAGAGGAACTAGAATGAAAGAGAGCAAACTAATCCTAAAACTAGCAGAAGAAAAGAAATAACTAAAATTAGAGAAGCACTGAATAAAACTGAGTTGCAAAAATCAATAAAAATAATCAATTAAACCAAGAGTTGGGTCTTGGAAGAACAGACAAAATTCAGAGACTTCTACCTTAATTAACACAGAAAAAAATAGGAGATCAAAATAAATACAATATGAAATGACAATGATGATATAACTGATCTTAAAGAAATACAGAAGGTCACAGAGATTATTATGGACAACTCTATGCACACAAATTAGAAAATCTGGAAGAAAAGGATATATTCCTAGAAATGCAAAACCTCCCAAGATTGTACCAAGAGGAAAATGAGAACCTGAACAGACCAATAACAAGTTACAAAATTGAATCAGGATTAAGAAAAAACATACCAACCAACCAAAAAAAAAAAAACAAAAAAAACAAAAAAAACAAAAAAGAGTCCTCAGTCTGGTAGATTCACTGTCAAATTCTGTTAGAAGGAAGAACTGACACCAGTTTTACTGAATGTATTCCAAAAATTGAAGAGGGACTCTTCTCCTACTCATTCAATGAAACCAGCATCAGCCTGATACCAAAATATGGTAGAGACACAATGGAAAAAGTAACAAAAACTTCAGGCCAATATCCCTGATGAGTATAGGTACAAAAATCTTCAACAAAACATTATCAAACTAAATCCAGCAGCACATAAAAAATGTTAATGCACCACAATCAAGTAAGCATTATTCCTGGTATGCAATGATGGTTCAACGTTCACAAATCAATAAATGTGATTCACCACATAAACAGAATGAAAAGCAAAAACCGTATAATCATCTTAATAGGTGTGGAAAAAAGCATTTGATAAATCCAACATCGCTTTATGACAAAAAACCCTCAACAAGCTAGAGATTGAAGTTTGATTGATACCTCAAATAATAAGAGCCATTTATAAAAAACCCATAGTCAACATCATACTAAATGTCCAAAAGCTAGATGCACTCCCCTTAGGAACTGGAACAAGGAGTCCCACTCTCCCCATTCTTAAGCAACATAGCACTGGAAGTCCTATCCGAAGCAATCAAGCAAGAGAAAAAAAAAAGGTATTGAAATAGGAAAATAGATAAAACTATCTCTTTTCCCTGATGATATGATTCTATATCTAGAAAACCCTTAGAGATGCCACCAAAAGTTCTTGTAACTGATAAACAACTTGAATAAAGTTTCAAGATACAAAACAAGTGTACAAAAAATAGTAACATTTCTATACACCAGAAATTTTCAAGCTAAAAATTCACAGCTTGAAAAATTTTCATATAGGCACTGAAAACCAAATGCACATGTTCTCACTTGCTAGTGGGAATAAAATATTGCGGGCACATGGACACAAAGATAGAAACAAAATATGGCAAACTACTAGTGATAGAAGAGAGGGAGGAATGTATGGTTTGAAAAACTACCTATTCTGTCATACACTCAAACCTGGATGATAGAATCTGTACCCCAAACCTCAAGAACATAATACCATTTACAATAGCAAAACAAAAAACAAAAGAAAACAAACAAACAAAAAAGTGTAGTCATAAATCTAACCAAGGAGGTGAATGATCTCTACAAGGAGAACAACAAAACACTTCTGCCAGAAACCATGGAATATGCAAATAAATGGAAAAACAATCCACTTTTGTGGACTGGAAGAATTAATATTGTTAAAATGGCCATATTTCCCAAAGCAATTTACAGATGCAATGCTATTCCTATAAATATGCCAATGTCATTTTTCACAGAATTAGAAAAACTTATTCCAAAATTCATATGGAACAAAAAAAAGAGCACAAAGAGCAAAAGCAGTCCTAACCAAAAAGAACAAAGCCAGGGTCATCACGCTACTCATCTTTAAACTATATTACAAGGCTGTAGTAACCAAAGCAGCATGGTACTGGTACCAAACCAGATACAGACAAATGGAATGGAATAGAGAACCTAGAAATAAAGCCACACACCCACAACCACATTATCTTTAACAAAGCTGACAAAAGTAAGAAATGGGGGGAAAGACTCCTTATTCAATAAATGGTTCAGGAATAACTGGCTAGCCATATACAGAAGAATTAAACTGGTTCCCTGCCTCTCACCATATATAAATATTAACTCAAGATAGAGTAAATATTTAAGTGTAACACCTGAAACTATTAAAAGAAAAAACCTACAAAATACCCTTCTGGACATCAGGCTTGGCAAATAAATTTTGGTTAATTCCTGCAATTGCAACAAAAACAGTAATTGGCAAGTGGGATCTAATTAAACTAAATTTCTTCCACACAGCAAAAGAAACTATCAACAGAGTAAACAGACAACTTACAGAATGAGAGAAAATGTGTTTAAACTATGCATGTGACAAAGGATTAATATCCAGAATCTATAAGAAATATAAACAAGCAAAAAACAAATAACCCCTTAGAAAAGTGGGCAAAGGACATCAACAGATGCTTCTCAAAAGAAGACATACAAGTGGCCAACAAATATATGGAAAAATGCTCAATATCACTAATCATCAGAAAAATGAAAATCAAAACCATAATGAGATACCATCTCACACCTGTAAGAACCTGTAAGAATGGGTATTATTAAAATATAATAATAGATATAGGCAAGCACTGGAGAAAAGAGAAAGCTTTTACACATGGTCGGTGGTAATGAATTATTTTAGTCCCTGTAGAAAGTGGTTTGGAGATATTTCAAAGAGCTTAAAAAAGAGAAGCCATTCAACCTAGCATTTTCATTACTAAATATATACCCAAAGGAAAATCAATTAATTTACCAAAAAGACATATGCACATGTATGTTCATCACAGTACTGTTCACAATAGCAAAGACATGGAATCCTCAGCAAATTCACATAGACACTGAAAACCAAATGTCCCATGTTCTCAATTGTTAGTGGGAATAAAACATTGCGGACACATGGACATAAGGATGGAAAAAATAGATACTGCAAACTTCTAATGAAGGGAGAGAGGGAGGAATATGTGGGTTGAAAAACTACCTATTCTGTCATGCACTCAAACCTGGATGATAGACTCTGTACCACAAAGCTCAGCAACACATCTATGTATCAAACCTGCAAATGTTCTCCACCCCTTGTATCTAAAGTAAACACTAAAATTATTTAAAAAAAAGAAAGAAAGAAAGAAAAAGAAAAAGTACTTAGCTCCTGAATGGTTTTCAGTGATTTAGCAACTGTTGTAAACACTCACAAGCTGACTCAGGGACAGGCAGACTGAATGTCTCAGTACACTTATTGTTGTTATAACAGAATCCCTGAGACTAGGTACTTTATTAAAAAATTAAATTATTTAGCTTTCTGTTCTGCAGGCTGGGAAGTTCAAGATGGATTGGCTGCATCTGACAGCTTTTGGTGAGGGTTTTGTGCTGCCTTAAACCATGGCACAGAAACAGAAGGGAATCTCTTTTTGCAGGAAAAAAAAAAATCAAACTGGAGAAACAGCCTAGATTTTATAACTGGCTCTTGTGGCAACAAATTCAGGCCCATGAAAGTAAGAATTGATTTCTGTGAGAAGGGCATTCATTAATCCCTCTTGGCAACCTAACACCACTCAAAGGCACAAACTCCCAATACCATCACGCTGGGGACCAATCGTACACATAAATTTTGGTGGCATAAACCATATTTAAACCATAGCACTTGTGATGAAATAAATTGAACAAAGCAAAAGTTAACAATAAAATAATTACTAAAAGTTTAAAAAAAGAGTGGTGGTAGAAATCCAATAGAATGCAATGAAAGGAACACAGCATTGTTTCTACAATATTCCTACCAAACTTTCATAATCTGATTCTGAACATAAAGAATGTTAGGTAAATCAAAATTGAAAGAAATTTTACAGAATATTTGGAGGTAAATAAAATATTTCAGAAACATACAGATTTAAGGATACGGAAGATACAAAAAACAAAATATTCACATGATACTGGACTGGATCATTTGACATAAAATAAATTTTTGAAATTTGAACATTATTTCTGTCATCTAACTCAATCAATTTGTAGTAAAGATTTTACTATTTTTCTGTAGAAGGGAAGTACCTTCAGAAAATACAAAGACTATTCTAACTTTAGTATATAAAGATTTATATTTTTATCTTAATATTTAAAATAGAACTGTTCTTAGAACCAGATAAAAATTAAAGTCAATGTTTAAATGAATCAGGGATTTCTATAGAGATATATTACAAATTTTCATTGAGCTTATCTTTAAATTCTTTCATATTCTATTGATTTCAAAAGGAAATACAATACAAAGGAGAAATGTAGTCAAATCATGCTTAATATAATTTGTACTTTAAAAATATTTCGCTGTATCATAAAATTGTAAAACTCATTCAACTGTCAATGTATTTTTAAATTTGTTTCATAGGATTGTTTCATTTTATAAAGAAATTTAGAAACGTTTGGAAACTTGATTTAGTAACTTGGATATTTTTCTCATTGTCCTTAGTTAAGCTGTCCATTCAATTAAGTATCTACTAGAAAAGTTGTATTGTTTTATACACACATAGGATGAATAAGACAGGCATAATATTTTACTTGTATCTTTTTTTGCAGTTCATTCAATCTGCTTTCACGGTCCTTAGAATTGTTGTCCTGCTTTCTGTTCCCAAAGGATAATTACTTTTTCCTCAGCAAATACTTCTAAACTACTTTTGAGGCTAACCAAAACCTGTAACAGATTTCAAATCTTACAATATATGATTATGAACAACTGTGTTTTACGTACTTAAGAGTATTTTAATTATTAGAAAGTGGTATGTGATACAGCATGGCTTTAGCAATATGTGATTCCAGTAATAATTACTTAAAAATATTGAATAATTGACTTTCTTTTCTCCTTATCTTAAAAGTGACTTATATCTCATTTCTTTAACATATGACTGAGTATTCTTCTTCAAAAGATATTTGTCACTTTACACACAAACACAACAGAAAATCAATGAGAACAACATAAGTATGATGTGATTCATAAATGTAATTTGGTCTTTTTAAGAATACAATCTACAAAGATATGTTTTGCAGTTATCTGGAGTTGATCATATTCTGTGATACTTAACAGAGATTGAGTAAAAAGTTATTTTTTTTTCAGAGGTTGTATTAGGTTGGATGTGATATATCCCTTAATGTCTCCAAATCTGTTTTCTTATTTGTAGACCTAAAGAAAAAGAATACCTGTCCCATTTACCTTGGCTGCTTAGTGTGTGGCTCAAGTGAAAATGAATGTGAAATCACTTTAAGTATCTTGCAAATATACAATGCTTTTAGGTATCACTATTTTTTATTTTATTTTATTATGAATTTTTGAGATTGAGTCTCACTCTGCCTAGGATGGAGTGCAGTGGCACGATCTCGGCTCACTGCAACTTCTGCCTCCCAGGTTCAAGTGATTCTTCTGCCTCAGCCTCCCAAGTAGCTGGGATTACAGGTGCGTGCCATCACACCCAGCTAACTTATTTCTAGAAATGGGGTTTCACCATATGGGCCGGGCTGGTCTCAAACTGCTGACCTTGTGATCCACCTGCCTCAGCCTCCCAAAGTGCTGGGATTACAGGTGTGAGCCACTGCACTCAGCCTAGGTATCATTATATTTCTAATTTTAGCTGAAATCTCAGAAATACTTTTTTTGTATAGACAGGTACATTAGTTTGTGACATTGTATTAGTCTGTTCATACAGTGCTATAAAGAACTACCTGAGACTGGGTTATGTACAAGGATAAGAGGTTTAATTGATTCATGGTTCCACAGGCTGTACAAGAAGCATGGCTAGGAGGCCTCAGGAAACTTGCAGTTATGGCAAAAGGCAAAGGGGAAGCTAGCATGTCTCACCATAGTGGAGGAGAGAGAGACAGAAGGTGAAAGTATCACATGTTTTTAAACAACCAGATCTCCTGGGAACTCACTCACTATCTTCAGAACAGGAAAGGGGAAGTCTTCCCCCATGATTTAATAACCTCCCACGAGACCCCTCCCCCAACATGTGTGGATTGCAATTCAAGATGAGATTTGGGTGGGGACACAGAGCCAAACCATATCATTCCGGCTTTGGCCACTCCCACACTTCATGTCCTCACATTTCAAAACACAATCATAACCTTCAACAGTCCTCCAAAGTCTTAACTCATTCCAGCATTAACCCAAGTTCAAATTTAAAGCCTCATCTGAGAGGATGTAAGTTCCTTTGGCTTATGAGCTGATAAAGTCAAAAGGAAGTTAGTTACTTCCAAGATACAATAGGGGTACAGGCATTGGATAAATGCTTCTATTCTGTATTAGTCAGGGTTCTCTAGAGGGACAGGACTAATAGGATAGATTTACATATAAAAGAAAGTTTATTAAGGAGTATTGACTCACACAATCACAAGGTGAAGTCCAACAACAGGCCATTTGCAAGCTGAGGAGGAAGAAAGCTAGTCTGAATCCTAAAACCTCAAAAGTAGGGAAGGGACTTCTGCCTAAACATCCAGGCATTTCCATACATCCTCTGATTTAGGTAAAAGTTCCCAAAGTCTTGCCTTCTGCACACCTGCAGGCCCAACATCACATAGAAGTCACCAAGTCTTGAGGCTTGCACCCTCTGAAACTATAGCGTGAGTTGTACATTGGCACCTTTTGGACAAGTCTGGTGCTGGAGCAGCTTGGGGGCAGGGCATCATGTCCTGAGGCTGCATAGAGCAGAGGGACACTGGGCAAGGCCTACATAACCGCATTTTTCTCCTAAGACTCCAGGCCTGTCATGGGAGGGGCTCTGGCAAAAGTCTCTGACATGCCTTGGAGACATTTTCCCCATTGTCTTGGCTATTAATATTCAGCCCCTCTTTACTAATGCAAATTTCTGCAGCCTTCTTGAATTTCTCCCCAGAATATTTTTTTTCTTTTCTACCACATGGTCAGGCTACACATTTTTCAAACTTTTGTGCTCTGCTTCCCTTTTAAACATAAGTTCCAATTTCAGACCATCTCTTTGTGAACACATATGACTGCATGCTGTTAAGAGCACTCAGGTCACATTTTGAATGCTTTGCTGCTTAGAAATTTCTTTCACCAGATAACCTAAATAATCTCTCTGAGGTTCAAAGTTTCACATATTCCTAGAGCAGTGGCATAATGCTAACAGTCTCTTTGGTTAAAGCATAACAAGAGTGACCTTTGCTTAAGTTTCCAATAAGTTACTCATCTCCATTTGAGACCACCTCAGTGTGGACTTCATTGTCCATATCACTATAAGCACTTTGATCAAAATCATTCAACAAGTCTCTAAGAAGGTCCAAACTTTCCCTCATCTTTCTCTCTTCTTCTGAACTCTCCAAACTGTTCCAACCTCTGCCTGTAACCCAGTTCTAAAGTTGCTTCCACATTTTCAGTTATCTGTATAATAGGGCCACACTCTCCTGGTATCAATTTTCAGTATTAGTTTGTTCTCACACTGCTGTAAGGAACTACCTGAGACTGGGCAATTTATGAAGAAAAGAGGTTTAATTGATGCACAGTTCCACGGGTTGTACAGGAAGCATGGCTAGGTGGTCTTAGGAAACTTACAATCAGGGCAGAAGGTGAAGTGGAAGCAAGCATAACTCACCATGGTGGAGAAGGAGAGAGAGAGAGAAGGCCTAAGTGCCACACACTTTCAAACAACCAGATTTCATGAGAACTCACCATCACAAGAACAGGTTAAGGGTTAAGTCTGCCTCAATGATTCAGTCACCTCCTATCAAGCCCCTCCCCTGTAAAATGGGGATTACAATTTGAGATGAGATTTGGGCAGGGACACACAGCCAAACCATGTCAAATATTTTTCTTGCAAATGAAATGATTACAATCCATAACACATGGCTAGGGGAAATAATATTGTGGACTTTTGTGATAAGAAAATCCTCAAATTTTTCATTTTGTTACATCTTTAATTATGTTTAATGAAAGTAAACTTATATCCCAATATTTGAGTTATATTTACCTGGTGATATTCTATTGTTCCAAGATACAAATTAGAATAGAGAACAGATGGAATCTGTTATTTTATATAAATCAAAAGCCACTCACTATGTAAAATATTAAATGAATTAAAAGGAAAGATAATTTCAGCTAGATATTTGAGCATTTATGCTCTATTTAAAATGTTGTTAAGAGTTTAGTTCATTAACATTTTGCAGAGCTTTTAATTTTTGTTGTTGTTGTTATTTTAGCTGTGAGAATTTATTTCATTCTTGTAAGGCCCTATGAGCTGGCCCCACCACAGTCAAGCCATTGTGACAATCCCCTGCCCTTGTGATAATATACTTTGTGATATTCCCCATCCTTGTGAATGTACTTTGTGATATTCCCCACCCTTGTGAATGTACTTCCTAACATTCCTCCCCCTGCTTGTGACAGTACATCCTTCCTGCCCTTATGAATGTACTTTGTAACATTCCTCCCCATCCTTGTGACAATACACCCTCCCCACCCTTGAGAATGTACTTTGTAACATCTATTCCCTGCATGCAAAAAATTGCTCCTGCCTCCACTGCCTATCCCAAACCTGAAAGAACCAATGATAATCTCACCTCCCTTCGCTGACTCCTTTTTCAGACTCAGCCCGCTTGCACCCAAGTGAATAAACAGCCTCGTTGCTCACACTAAGCCTTTTCAGGTGGTCCCTTATATGAACACATGTAACAATTTTGTAACACAAGGCCACATTATCAGATGCTTTTTGTAGTTATATTACTTGTGTATCAACTATTTATAAATAACAATTTGAGAAGTCCTTGCATTACCATTAGAACCCTAACACCTTCAGAGACAATTGTGCATCAAAATAATATTTTTAATTGGTTCCTTTACATAATTAACAAGTAAAAGCTTATCAATCAGGTGCTCTTATGTGGAAAAAAGTATAATTTACCATGCAAAGAAGCTTTGGAATAATTTTAAGAAGTTCTTAAAAATTAATGGCAAGAGATAAGAGCTGTGATTCAACATTTTTTTTCATAAATTCTCAAGTAATTTAGACCGTGAAGTCCCTACCTTGCAAATAGATCAAAATATGATGCAAACATTTTCATCTTAGGCTTATCAAACTGTTAATTTAGCATTGAGAGGGTTTATGCATTAGACTTAAAAAATTTGTAGTCATAAATAGATTTAACTGTTTGAACTTGAAATTTATAACATGTCAGTGTATTACTGTAGGGATTAGCTAAATTAATTTTCAGTTCGTAACATAGTTGATGTTAGAATAACATTACGTAGAATGTACTTTTTCTGCTCATGTAAACACTGACTTCTCTTAGTAAGTTTTTGGCATACACAGAAAGAAGCTGTACATTTATTTAGTTTACAGTCATATCTTCATTATTCAGAATTTCGTGTGCAGTTCATAAATTATCTAGGCCTCTTTTTAATCTGTCTTCTGCTTGCAATTTCCAACTCTTTGGAATGTTTGCTTGTTTGCTACCCCATGGAGACTATTCTCTACTTACCTCATAATTAATCTCTCCCTCCCTCTCTTCTTTTTTCTCTAGCAAACTCATCTTATAAAGGCATAAAAGAGTCTCCTTTAGCTCTGAGATGCAATAATACTTAAATGGTCTTAACACCAACATCACAACACTCACCAATTCTTATTAAACAGTTTGCCAGAGGAAAACAATAAAAGAACAAATACAGACTATTTTGGGTTGAAGTTTAATGCTCCTCTTCAAGCTCTCCCTCTATAATCATGTAATAATTATGACTTCTTATTGAAGTCATTTAGGGACCCATCAGACTATTTTTGAATTTCAGCTACTTAGTTTTTTTTTAATTGCTTTGTAAATGTATTCTCCAACTGCATCATAGTCTTATATGATCATGTGTTGGACAGGGAGCTCTCACTTCTCATTTTAAGAAAACCCCCAAATCCTATTAAGCCTTGTGATTTCAACACTCTAAATAATTCAAGACAGTTCAGAATATTTATTTTTTCTAGGATCTCAACTCTGTTATCAATAATAGGTATATTCTTTAAAAATCCATATGGCCATTTGAACACCATCTGTGGCATTTCAGACTCAATGTATTGCTTCCCAGAGATACTATTATCTTTTATTTGGTAAATAAATCATTAAACAAGTCACCATGAAGAGATCACCAATTAATCTTTCACTTTCCTGTAAGAGTAATTTTTAGAGAAAAATTACAGCTCTTATTTCATCATTTCCTAATACAAAATCCTGTATAGGTTATATAAATGTGAAGCTCAGAAGAAACGTTGGAACTAAAGCTGTAAATGTGCAAGTTAACAACATGTCACTTAGACTCATAAGACTTGATGAGATCACCAAATTAGTAACTGTAGAGAAAGAAAAAAATATATATCATGCTTAGGTTCTTGGACTAGACACTAGTAAAAAGTTGAGGGGGAAGAGAGGTAAACAGCAAAGGAGACAGAATGAGTGATATGATGATAAGAGGAAAAATAAAAGTTTGAAGTAGAGAAAGATGAAGACTGAGAATTGACAAATGGATCTAATAATATCATGGTTATTGGTGGCCTTGATAGGAAGAATTTTGATAGACTCTTGACTGGAAGAGCCTGAATAGTTTCTTTGTCTGGGTGAGGGAAGAGGAAACCAAATTTAGACGTCTCTTAAAAGGTAGTTTTACTTCAAAAATAAAGAAAAATGGTTGATAGTGAATGAGGTAACTGGCATCATCAATAGATTTTGTTAAAATAAAGATGAGAGAAATAACATATTTTACAGTAATAGAAAATTTCCAATAAATTTATTTTATATATGTTTAGGTATCATAATCTTGCTAAACGTTCCTATTAGTCTGAATATGTGTTTCATAGTTCTGTTTGTGTTTTTTTATGTTTAAGCTTATATTTTCTTCAAAGAGTGTGATACTTATTACTCCCATTCTAATTCCTAAACATCCTTTTCATCTTTCTTTTATCTAAATACTAGTCAAACTTTCTACGAATATGTTAAGCATTATTGATATTAAATTGAAATAATTGTATTTACTATAGGTGTTTTTTATATATAGCTTTAAAGCTTTTTAGGGGAAAGTCTTTTATTCCAAGTTTTCTGTGACAAGATTGTCTTTCTTGTTGGAGAAAGATATCCTAGACCAGAGACACGAGTACCACAAAGTAAAGACTTCTGAATTGGAAGTAAATACTAATAGGGAAATAACACTGCAATATAGAAATAGGGAGTAGAGTAATCTTGTACTACTTAACTGTGGATTTAATCTGTGCCTTATTTTCCCATTGTGTTTCAGGAATATATCTAATACATAGTTCAGGTTGCAAATGTCAGGACTTGATATTGGAATAACAGAAAATTCTAATGCTTATAATCTTCAGCTGACCCATTCTATTTTTTTTTCTGTTCACTGTTATCTGACCTTCTATAGGGTACTTAGTTCCATAAGATATTGTCCTATTTTAAAATAAAACCCCCAAGAAGAAAAATGACAGTTTTTGATTCTTCATAGCTAACTGTGAAAAATTGTTTAAAACCCTTTCCTGTTTTTTGGTTCTCTATAAATTTTAGAATCTTTTATTTTTTTCTAATTCTGTGTAAAATGATGTTGGTAGTTTAATAGGAATAGCATTGTATCTGTAAATTGTGTGGGGCAGTATGGCCATTTTAACAATAATGATTCTTTCAACCCATAAGCATGGAATGCCTTACCATTTGTTTGTGTCATCTTAGATTTCTTTCAGCAGTCTTTTGTAGTTCTTTTTGAAGACATTATTCACCTCCTTGGTTAGAGGTATTCCTTTGTATTGTCTTTTACTTTTTGGCTATTGTTAATGTGATTGCATTCTTGATTTGGCCCTCAGCTTCGATGTTTTTGGTGTATAGAAATGTTATTGATTTTTTATATTGATTTTGTATCCTGAAACTTTACTGCCTCCCCAACAGTCCTCCAAAGTCTCAACTCATTTCAGCATTAACCCAAAAGTCCACAGTCCAAAGTCTCATCCAAGACAAGGCAGGTCCCTTTCGACTATGAGCCTATAAAATCAAAAGCAAGTTACTTACTTCCTAGATATGTTGGGAATACAGGCATTGGATAAATTCAGCCATTCCACATGGGAGAAATTGGCCAAAACAAAGGGGATACAGACCCCATGCAAGTCTGAAATCAGAGGGTACTCAAATCTTAAAGTTCCAAAATGATCTCCTTTGACTCCATGTCTCACATCCAGGTGAT